>NW_020172814.1:1148628-1185849 GCF_003031525.2 Neophocaena asiaeorientalis asiaeorientalis | reverse complement strand
GAAGCCCTGTCTCCCTCCAGAGAAATAAAATGATTCCTCTGGCGCCAAAGCTCCTTGGTGCTGACCTCGTGTCCCCTTACCCTTCCATCTCTTACTCCTTTATCCTTTGCTTACTTCATTCACAGCCTCCCTGCTCTGCCCCGGATGTGCAGGGAGCTCCCATCTCAGGGCTTTGCACTCACTGCCCTTGCTGCTGTCTCTGCCTGTAGCTCCCTCCTCCCGATGACAATAGCCGCCTGACTTCTCCCTCACCTCCTTCAGACTTTTGCTGGCTTGAATGTCACCTTCTCCTGGAGGCTTCCTCTGACCACTGTATTCGAAATTGCAGCACTTGCCCAATATTCTGTTGCCCTTTGGTATTTTATTTTTCTCTCTTGCACTTACCCCACATCTACTATATATTTTGCTTCTTTGTGTGCTTTGTCCCCAGACACGGCCCCCAGTGAACCCTGCCTCTTGGGATTCACTCCCTCGGGCAGTTCCCCTCCGCGAGAATCTGGGACGGCTCTGTGACTCATCTGAACCAAGAGAATGTGGCAGAAATGGTGCTAAGCCAGTTCCAGGCTTAAGCCTTAACAGGGAGTGACAGCTTCCAACTTTGTACTTTGGAGAGCTCTGTGCTGCCCTGTGAAAGGCTGGTTATTCTGCTGGGCAGACTCTGTAGAAAGAGACAATGCTGTGTGGAAGGAGTGAGTCCTTGGACTACACGGAGAAACTGAGAGGCTCAGCCCTCCAGTGTCCCACTTGAGTCCGGTTCCCCAGCTATTTCCACTAAGAAGTCAGACATGTGAGAGAGCCATGGTGGACGTCCCAGCCCTTCAAGCTAACATCCCACGGAACAAAAGCACCGTCCAGATGAGGCCAGTCAGCCCACCAGGAGAGTCAGGAGATGATAAAATCATTGTTGTTTTAAGGCACTGGGTGGTTTGTTATGCGATCTGTAACCAAAACATTATTCATTGTGTTCATTGTCTGTGTCCCCAGCGAGAGTGTAAATTCCGTGAAAACATGGGTTGGGGGACAGGGCCCATTTTGTTCTTTGCTGCATCCCTGGCACCTATAACTGTGCTGAGCTCTTTATAAACATTTCGAATGCAAGGAAGCATAAATTAGTTAATGAATTTAAACTAGACAGAGCCTATGGGATGAAATAGATAATCACAATTTGGAAGGGAAAATGTATTCAAAGAGATTTTTAGGAATTAATCCCTATTAATCAATATAATTGTCATAGAATTAACATTTGTTCAGACAGACTTTAGAGATGCACTTCCTAGGAGAATGGAATCCCACTTTGGATATGGTCAAATTTCTTGATAAGGATGCATTCGCTAGAAAGTCTGAATTCAATTTTCCAGCACTGGTTAAGTTGCCTAACTTAATTAATACAAACCTAAACCAGACGCTGCCAATAGAAAACTACATTAGATGGCCAAATATTGTTTAGCTTAACACAGAGGGAGGGAATTCAGAGATTCCAGAAATTCTTGATCAGAGCAGTTATACACAACTTGCCCACTTTCCTCCTGACCACATCCCAGAATAGATCACTAATAACTCTCCCTTCCTCCTTGCCAAGAGATAGCAGGTTGGCATATCTCTAAATAAATTGGTAAAAAGTTTATTAGCTATGACTACCTTAAAAGCATACAAGTTTGGACTTAGGAGTCTAAAACTTATATCATTTATTGCAAACATGTCAATCTGTTGGTCATTTATAATCACTGAGGTATTCATGTAATTCTCCAAGAATCTCAGAAACTGAGATACTTGAAGATTTCTTTCTCCTATATTTGATGGATCTGACAATCAAAAGACAGAGGGAAAAATGATTCTCTGTGATTAGCGTATTTTATGTAACATTTGTATCTCCACTAAGAGCAAGTTGAGTATATGGACTCAATCACTATATCTGTATACACTGTGAGGCATCCCTCCATTCCCAGGAGTTTAGGGATATGATGTCAGGATTTTCCATGTTGTCATTCCCTAATGTAAATTATATGGCTTCCATGCACATTTCCAAAGAACGAAAGAAAATATGTGGCAATAACCTAGACATATAAACTCCTCAGCCAACCCCATGAATAACTTAATGTAGTAGTTGTAATGGATATATACATAAATATATCAAAACATGTTCTGCTGGTTAAGGTTTTGTCCTTTAAAAAAATTACATTACAGAAATTAGACATAGAAAGCTAATTGTTCTTTATTTCTCTTTTTAAATTCAAAAAAGAAACACATGTCAGTTTGCATTCCTTTGTGTTGAAATATTCTTGAATTACATGATTTTACTTGTGACCCAAACAGGGCTGAACATTTACTTTACTTTTGGTGCCTTATTTGGAAAATTGAAAGATTGGGAAGACGAGAAACAGTGCGGGAGGGAGTAGATTTCTAAGATCATGGTATGTTTTTCTCTGATTAAAATGTTCCATATCTTTTGTTTCTAGGGGAGTTAGAGTCCACATAAGTTTGAGGTGGGTATTACTTGTTGCATGCCCAGAATAACATTATGCGCCTTACCCCTTGTGTAAATATATTGCAAGACTCTATATCTTCTTTGAAAAGTAGTTTGAAAATGCATCTATTTGACAAACCTGGAGCAGTTACTGTCTGCTGCTTAAATTTCCAGATACAAGGGAAAAAGTGTCCTCTGGAATCCCAGATTGAATAGGGGAATACAGGAGAAAAACATGGTAAAATAGGGAAAAACATGAAGACAATTTTTGTAACTCAGAAATAAACTTGTAGACAGTGAAGAGCCTGTTTTACTCCAAAGGAGAATCTAAAATTTGAATTTACATGAGAGGGGTTGGGACATTATTCTCTGAGCTCTCGCTTTCTGATTGATTCCACTTTTAAAAGCGTAAGGGTTTCAACTAATTAAATTAAAAGCAAGCCAGAAAACAAAAAAGAGAGAGAGATTGAATGCTTTGATATTCCACATCCAAGGATGCTGATCTGCCTTATTATTTTGGGGAGAAGACTAATGTGAAGAAAGCCCTTTGCTTCACTCTATTAGAAAATCCCATGACGAAAGGTTGATAAAATTTGAATTTTTATGTTTGGGAACTATTTTAAAGTAATTCAGTTTGTGAAAGACAGTATTTCATATTGCCTCATCCAGTGAATCCTAAGGCATATTTACCTTTGTTTTTCATTTAAAGAAGCTGTGAAACAAGACTTTCAGAAATATGGAACTAAGTATTACATATTATGGAAGGAAGTATGTATCTCTTATTCCTAAAGAAATATCTGTTTTCTCAATGGGGAAAGGACTGTAACTGTTCTTTCCTCAAATAAGGCTTCTTATGGTCAAGGACCCACAAATGAAATTATTTAGTTGTTTTTTTTTTTTTATATACTCACACAGTTTAGTAGAATTTGATAACTATTCAGAGCATTCATTAAATTCTATTTGGAGTTCTGCTCCTACAAAGTTAACAAGACATTATGATGTCACTCTAGGAATATAGTGTGATAGGATTCATACAATCAGGATAAATTAGAAAGTCTACCCGAGTCCAGGTGTGGAGGCTGCAGTCACTGAATTGGCTAAGGACATGTCTGGTAACTGAAGGATTGTTCTTGATGATTGGAAGGAAACCTTGTCTTCAGTCTAAGGTTGTTTAAGGAAACACAGCTGATTTGTTTCCATTTCCTTTTCCTTCCTCCAGGCTTAAAGAACACTAGGGTAAATAAGTTCATAAAACTCAGATCGGCTGGGCGGAGAGAGTTGGTGGAACACTCTGTGAAATACTGAAGATGGTCTTTTTTTTCCTATTTGTGAGAGTCAGTGATTTTTGGAGTCTATCCTTTGTATTTATGTTTTCAAGACTTCAGTGAGATTTAGCAAGATGTTTAAAGCTGGGGCTGGGGTAGAATAATTCTTGAGAATTTAAGTTTAACTTCATACCCTATGCAGTGGAGATTAGCATTCCAAGCCTTGCTTTCACAGAGAATCAGGGAGTTATTATGTGACGTGTTAGGGATCATCCTCCACACAGCAGAGAACCCCTGGCTTCCTGCCACGTCCTGAACAAAGGGGGAATGCCATGGTTATTTACAGGACCATTTTTTCCTTTGGGAGGTTTTGTTCTAGTTCACCTCAGCTCATTACTGATTCATGGGCTGCTGTTTTGGCTGAATGATGATGGAGGAGCAATATTAGGGGAGAGGCTAACAAAATACGCTGTAGGCTTTCCCACCATCCCTATCCTTATAGGGTCTTTGCTGTCAAAAAAATCCCAGTCAAGATAATGCCTTCCTTTCACCTCCTCCATCCATCCCCATGAGTACTTTTCTCCTATTAAGGTTCACTTGTAAAAGAACTGCATTTGCACTTTACAAGGTACTCTGCTTTTATTAAGCACCAGTCTATAAACTGTTCCTTGTATGTGCCCAGAAGCCCATCCCTTTTTCTGCTCCCCACTGGCAGTTGGCTTTGACTTAGTGGGGAGATATGGACCCTTCCAACATGCCTAGCTCAAGCATGGAGTCTTTGACCAGATGGCAAAAATACTACAGCTTTGAAGACACTTTGGCTGCATCATTAGACCAGTTTGTAATTATTTTATGGTTAGCCCAAGGTATTGAAACCATCATTTCTGAAAGTGGACTTACAGTTATCTTGGTAGATAAGTGTTTGTTCATTGAGTCTTATCGCTTTAAAATCAGAGGCGACTTTTTCAAGAGAAATACTTTGAGGCTAATCCCAGCTGACTTCTGAGAGGTTATTTCTCTGAATAATGGAAACATAGACTTATAATATTTACTTAAAAACTGTGTTCAGAGCTCAGCAGATAAGGGAGTTAGTTGTACAGACAGTCTGTGGTACTTACATAGTAGATAATAGAGTAAGAATTATTGGCTTATAGAAACCAAGTACAGGCTACCATTTTGCCTGGTGTTACTGATTTGGACTATGCAAGCCCAAACTTATTCAATAGAAGAAGAGCATTTTTCTGTTCTTCCAAACACTAGACTACTTTGGAACTTTTGTTTCATTCAGTAGCACCAGTCTAAACTACTATATACTGATAGAAAGTTAGAATGTATATATAGTTACAGAGCTACATCTACAGCTACATCTATATAACATTTGTGCCCAAGAGTGATTTAATTAGCTTGTATGATCAATTCTCACTGCTAACAGTTCGGATGGGTGAGTGTAGGTGACAAAGGGAGAAGGGTTACAATATCAAATTATTGCACACAAAAGCATCTTTTTTTCAGCATCACCTTGATTTATTTTCCTAGTCTTTTTTTTTTTCCTCAGATGGAAAAATAATTTCATCAAGAAAACAAATATTTCTGCCAAAGCAAAATAATTTCATGTTTTAATGCTTTTCTTTTTAAACAAGTCAACATTGAACTAGGACATGCTCTGACCCCGCTCCCCTCATTTTGCTGACTAAAATTTTTTTAAAATCCATTGGCAGAAAAAAAGATATTTTCCTCAAATAGGATGATCATATTTTATTGCTGCTTTGTTTAGTAGACATTTTTCTCAATTGGGAAAAAAAAGTCTAGGTGAAAAAATTACCTAACAAGAGAAGTAGTTTACATGGTCATAACATTTAAATTGCTGCCAAAAGAAAAAAAAATGTAAAAAAAGATTTTAAATGTAAAATATCACATAACTTCAAAAAACTTACCTCAGTTTTCTATCACTTATCATGTACTATAAGTCAACTTTCTAGATAGGATTATAGTCCTTTATTATAAGCCCCTAGTTGTACTATGGTATACATTTTTTAAAAAGCTACTACAAAATTTTTCTTTTCCTTTTGTTTCTGCCTATTGTGTACTTAAGCTATAGATAATTTTTGAATAAAAAGCCTACGGTAGATATAAATGCAATAGTTAACTGATCCTGTTTGCTGATGTCCTTTTCATGGTCCACGGAAGGTGGCGTCTTTTAGTCCAGCATCTTCTCCTGTTTCTTGCCTTCCTTTTTCTTCTTCTTAGATTCTGCTGTGATTAAAAAGAAAAGAAAGAGAAGAAAAAGCATTGCATTAGTAAGCTATGAGGGAGGGAGCCACTTGTCTTATAAATGGCCAGGAATGAAATGATTAGATACATAGAAAAAGTACGTGTGTGTGTGTGTGTGTGTGTGTGTGTGTCTGCTTTTGTGCTTTTGCCAGGAGAATGCCTATGAGCATAGGCAGGAGTAATACAGCTTACCTCCCTGTGTGAACACATATAAATGCCTGTTATCTTACTGGTTGCCCCCATTTGATAAACAACATACTGTCTGGGGTTCCTACTTAGAAAATACGAACACGGCCAGCATCTCTGAGAGAATAAGCCAGGTCACTGCTCAATGGAGAGCTACAAATGATTTCTTAGCCCCTCACTTCCCACATTCCCTTTCCATGGAGAGTTGATAAGCATTCTTTACTGACAAACATTTTCAAAGTGCTTCCACTCCTGATTTGCCCTCTGTTTATACATTTAGCCAGCTATTCATATACGAAGGACCACCTTTGAACCTACCAAACATGGAGCTTTGACTCTACAGAGACTCCTAGCCTTGGATGAAGCAAGTGGAATGTACCAACCTGGACTAAACCAGGTGAGTAAAACTATGAGGATTTAAATCAAAAGACTTTATCCTTTTCCATTCAGTCATCTGCCATCTCCCTTTTCCTAAGCACTGGAGAATGCAGTATAGAATAGGACATGTCAGCTTTGGCTCCAAAGATAAGAATGGTCAGCATCACCAGGCTAGCGAGTAAAAGGATATTGCTAAATGTTCCTAAAATACTTCCTCCATTTGGTCCACAACAGTAAAAGGATATTGCTAAACGTTCCTAAAATACTTCCTCCGTTTGGTCCACAATAGTGGCAGAAATGTATGGATTTGGGGCTGGAGCCAGACTGCTGGAGTTTAAATTCTGGCTCCATCACTAGTTACTATAAGACTCTGAGAAAGTTAATTTGTGTATCTGTGTCTCAGGTTCCTCACTTGTGAACGGGCATATGAATAGTACCACTTCGTAGGGTTCATATCCAAATTCAATGAGTTGTATAAAATCCACTGAGAACAGAACATGGCACAATGACATGTGCAGATAAAGGTAAGCAGTCATCATTAGTGTGATAATAAGAACACTATGTAATATATGTAATATATAGTTTAAATTAGGAACATATTGACAGTTGATAAAGTATATTATACTAAAAGTTCTATTGTATTCGTTTTCATGCCACTGCATATACTTTGAAACATGACCAAGTAGTATTCCTTTATGACATGCCCACCCTTATTTTTTGTAACCTTTCTTCTTTTGCTGCTCAGTTGGCATGTTCCCACTTTCTGTTATTATGAATAATGGTGCAATGTGTGTTTTTACAGACAAATCATTGTATGTTAAAATTCTGCCTTAGTATAAATTATTAGAAGAGGATCTACTTGATCAAAGGACAGAATGTTTTTAAAGCTCTAGGTATATACTGGCATATTTCTTTCTTGAAAGGAAGTACCAATTTAAATTTTTATCAGTAACCTATATGAGTCTGTCACAGCAAACTCGTTCTCAAAAGGCAAATAATCAAACAGGATCTCTTCTCCATCTATTCACGGGCCCTTTTAGAAAGAGGATTGCCATGTGGATGGTACAAGTAAACATCCACTCCCATATCCAATATTAGGGAGATATGGAAGAAATAAGGTTGTGAGTGAGCATTGAAAGACATCAGTTTAAAGATTTCTTGAACACCTTGAGAGGAAATGTTATTCTATGAAGCAGAAGAGTAGAAAATTCTGGGATAAGCTAATCTCATTTTCTGAGCAAAATGTCTTGGTTTGATTTCTTTCTTTCACATGACCTATGGGGTAGACAGAAAACATAAAAGGAAAATTAAGAGATGAAAAGATTTGAGAGGCGCTTGAAGTTTAACTGAGTCAACCTCTCTTTGCCACTGATTGAAATAAAATGGCTTTGGGTCATTAAATCGATGGAAGGAACTATTGATTAGACTAGGAAAAAGAGATCTGTACCTTCTAAGAGGTAGAATTCCTATATGAGGAAGCTATGAACACGCAGAAACGGACACTGAAGATTCAGAGGTCAAGATTAGCAGCAGACAGGGACAGCGGGAGGCGCGCCGTGGAAAGCCCTAGAGCTGACCTGTGGAGACTCATCCAATAAATCATGAAAACTGAGTGAAGGAAAGGGATCAGATTACTGACAAACAGTAACATCGCAATGTAAGTAAGTCCAAAATCTGGATACCACCAACACCCTTTTAATGCTTCATGAACCTATTTAAGGGAACTCACCTGTATTTAAGAATTAGCTCTGCCTAGTCACCTGGAAATATCTAATTCCTTGCACCATGCCAGCTGTGTCTCAGAACTGATAACAAGGCTTCCTGAATTGTAAATGTACAGCTCAGTGATCCACCAGGGATGCAGGTACTAGTTGGCTTGGCTTCCCGGCCTGGCACCATTCATTAAACTTCCCAATATTAAGTGGCACGACACAGGAAGAAATTTCTATATATTTAAAAATCAAAAGCATAATCTGTTAGATTTTTGTTCTTAAGATATTATTCTCAGATATGGTTTGGTCCAACATCTGTGTCATGATTTGTTGTTTCCTCTTCGATTTCTTATTTTGCAATGTCACTCGCTTCATCTCCTCTTTTAGGGACTCGATGCATTTCCTTCTAGGATTATGTATGGAATACATACCCACCTCTATACATACATATCCACCTGCATGCGGCTGCTACTCAGTGCTGCCCACGTGCTGACAGCTGTTCCTTCCCTCACTGCCCACCTTCCTGTTTGCTCATCAATTCTACTTCATAACAATACCTACAACTCCCTCCCAATTATCTGCCCTTCTACACATGTTTGCTTTCTGACATCAAGTAGATGTGCATAAAAAATAGTACACATCTGTGTCTAGACACAAACAAAATATGTCTGGACCCTCTGAGGAACCTCTGTTCTGCCCCCATTTACTTGGAGAGGTGACTCGGCACTTAACTGCGCAGCCTCCAAATAGCAAGTTCAGCCATGAGAGCAGCAGTGAGTTAATGTGGACCTAACGGAAGATTTCATGGAGGTGAGGAAATTATTTCGTCAACCACCCAAAGCAAGCTCAGTAAAAGTCCCTAAGCGTGTCAGTTATTTTCCAAAGCGACTCTCGCTGGATCAGTAGAGGAAGCCCTTCTCCCTTCACCCAGAGACTCCTCTTTTCAGCCTCTTTCCCTCTTGTCTCTCCGTTTCCTTTTCTTTGAAGGAAAACGTTGAGATAACTATTGGCTTCTCCAACCCATCTAGGAAGGAATCATTGCTAGGATGTGCTTCCTTTATACAGTAGACATGAGTGTGATGGGGTTACTCCCTGATCTGACCTATGTGCATGTGTGTACCAGGTAGAGAGTCACCAAGTCAAACCCCTCTTTTTAGCTCAGCACATTCACATTGTCCTTATGTATCAGCTACACCTATTCATGTGTTTGAAAATGTAAAAACAACTGAAAATTTTTGTGGATTTTTCCTCTGAATTCACAAGAGAGAAGATCAGTGAAGAAAGGAATCAGAGTTGCTTCATCTGTACCTCCTTTAATCCAGGGCTTTCTCACTTGTAGATAGTTACAGAAGGAAAACAAAAAGCTCTGTGCGTGTGTGTGTATGTACGCGCACACGCATGTGTGTGTGTGTTTGCATTCACTTTCAGCTGCTAAATTTTGTCTTTTTCAGCTTTGGCCAAAAATAAAGGTTTTTAAGTGCTAAATAACATTGAAGAGAGGCAAATATAGCTAAAGCAAGTGAAACTCTTCAAACAATGTGTGATTTTACATAGGTAGCTTTGAGAATGTAGGTTATGATTACGCCCGTATATTTGCGGGTACAATAGCATGCAAATCTGATACCTGTATTAGAGACTCGGGTTATGTATGTGCTGTCATGCTTGGTGATACTGCTGGCCCTAACTCCGTCCCACGCCTCCCAGCTACTTTGCAGAACTCTAGAAGCTAGAATAGAGTGATATAATTAAATCCACGTGTCTCTCTCTCTCCCTCTCCCTCTCTCTCTCTCTCTCTCTCTCTCTCTCTCTCTCACACACACACACACACACACACACACACACACACACACTCACACACACACACACACAGAGCCTTAGATGGGGGAATGAATATGTAGGTTTCTTCTGTTCAGCAAAGCATCTGCCCCTTCTTCAGTCCTAGGCCACTCTCAACACCTTACACTTGTTGACAGTGACTTCCCCACACACAGATTAACTGCCTTCTTCTACATCAAAAGCAGAAAAGAAGACCACTTATTTCTAATATGATATTTAAATGTTTAAAAGCTTGCTTCTGCAATAATGAAGGCATAGGTAGAAAATTTACCTTATTATACAAATATTAAAATTTATATTGTAGCCCAAGTCAGAAATGAAATGTATAATTATAAACAATAAGTAATTCCCACTTAGCACATCGTTATTTTTCTATTACCATATCTGATGTTTAATATTATATGACTGGTGTTACTGGAAACTCAAATTATGATTTATGAAAAAGGGGAAAAGCTTGAACTCTAGAATATTTAAAAGCTCGGTAAGTACAGCTCAATAAATCATTTTTTATTCACTCGCCAATGAAATTTTTTGGTTATAATATTTATATATTTATATATATTATATATATATGAATCAGTCATTATGGGCTGAATTATGTCCCCCTCAAAAATTCATGTTAAATTCCTAACCCTGATACCTCAGAGTGTGAACATATTTGGAGACAAGGGTCTTTACAGAGGTAATTCAGTTAAAATGAGGTCATTGGAGTGGGCCCTAAGGAAATTTGGACACAGATATGCACAGAGGGAAAACGATGGAAGGCACAGGGAGAGGACAGCCATCTATGAACCAAGAAAAGAGGCCTGGAATAGACCCTTCCCTCATGGCGTTCAGATGGAACCAACCCTCCTGAAACCTTGATCTCAGACTTCTAGCCTCCAGAATTGTGAAAAAATTAATTTCTGTTGTTTACGGTACTTTGTTACAGCAGTGCTAGCAAGCTAATACAGCAGTGAACTAGACTTCATGCTAGTTTTCATTTTTGTATATCCTTCGGATCACCCTCATTAGCTGTAGAGATGCAAAATATACGTGTTTATTCTTATGTTTTAAAAACATCTGTTCCCCACATTTTAAATAACATCGTTTGAATATGTGACTTTGGCACTGCACACTCTAGGACTTTAAGCTCATTAATGGTTTCACGATGCTCTCTGCATTAATCCACTCACCTGTCTCCACCCTTGGCCTCCAGATTTCCAGCAGGTGAGCTACGTTTCCCATTACTTGATTCCTTCCACCCCCATCCACCCAACGCCCTGTCTACAGCAGCAGCAAAGGTTAGATCTGAGGAGATTCCTGTCGACTTCTCTACATTTTTTTAGACAGCAGCCTTCACAGCAGCTTAATTTATTACTCTTGTGCATCTGGGCAAAGACCTGAAAATAAAGTTGTCCTGTTTTCTGTAGAATGAAAATAATTCCTGCAATTATTTTTGCCTTGCAAAAGCGAGTGCTGTGAATGCGTGAACCTGCAGCAGAGAGCTCTGGGCCTTGCCCACTGTGTGACCCAGAAGGAGGACACCAGAAAAATGTTTACCTGCTTCCTGCCCTCTGGATTTCTGATGAGCTCTCTACAGATACTGTTCTTTCCTCCTGAAAAAGTCTTCTTTTCTCTTCCCTGTCTGTGCGCTGAGCAACAGCCAGCCCGCTTTGATTTCCCTGTAGGTTCCTGAAGGCTTTGCATCAGGACCGAGCTGGCTGGAGTCGCGGATAGCGTGCAGAGTATCTCTGCCAGCAGCACTTGTCACCAGGACGCCGGTGCCGTGGATCCTGGGAAAGCACCAGCATCTCTACGAATCTCACAGTGGAGAGAAGGTAGCCCTGAATCCAGCCCTGGGTCGAGCCTTGGAGGCCACGGAGTGTAACAGGGTGCATTGCACTGCTGTGTCTTACTCTGGAGGAACTCAACCCCTTTAGAGGACCCCAGCTCGAGAATTGCAGCACTAAAAGCTATCATTTGCTCCCATCCAATCATTACACAAAGACAAGCTTGAGTCAAAAATTATCTGACATGACTCAATCGTAAATGACACCAAACGCGCTTATACCGATGTTTTAGAATTATCGTTAAAACAGAAACCAAAACTATTCATTTATTTTACAATACCCAAAGAGATCCCATAGGAAGCACTCAGTTTAGGAAGAACTGGTATAATAGAAAAGAACTCTGGACACAGTCCTGACTTCAAGTTCAAGCCTGACCCCTCACTGGCTAGTGACCTTGTGCAGGTTGCAACCTTAGTGTCCTCCTTTGTAAAATGCGAACCAAACTCCTTGGGGCTTTGGTGGGGACCGAGTGAGACAATGCATGCTAAGGGCTTAGTATGGTGCCTGTCACGTTGTAAATACTCAATAAATAGCAACTACTTTTGTGATGCTCAAGAAATGCTGATGATAATAGCTAAAACCTAAAACACAAAGCAAAAGTTAGAAAGGAGGAATGCAGAAGCTTCAGGGGGAAATAAAAAGAAGGTCTCTCAACCCAGTATCTAATTAGTGCAAACAGTGTTCTATTATGCAGCCTTCCTTGATGCTAATTATTACATAGCTGTTTTGTGTGTGCACAGCTAATGAGCCTCTGAGCACGGAATTTACCAAGGGAGATGGAAGCAGACACACAGCATGAAGTAAACTCTACGAGCATTTATAGTTCCTGGTCCTCACGTCTGTCCCAGCCATTAGAAACAAAAATTTTTTAATAAGGATGGGAGTAAAACACCCAGGTGACTCTTCTTCCAGGTGAGTGTCCTGTGCTTTAACTGTGATTTCTCTATACATTTTTGGGCAGCCAATGAATGAATGATGTGCTCTAGCGAGCCAGACCAGGACAGTTTAGTTGGACACATCATTCATTCATCAATTCGGTACTATATGTTGAGCTCCTCTCAGGGACTAGGGACATGAGATGTGGTAACTTGCAAAGGGGAATGGGTTGTGGCTCCTGACCTCAAGAGGTTCAGGGTAGGGCAAGGCAGACATGCACTCACGGCAGAGGCAGGGATGAAAGTCTTATCAGAGGAACCAGCCCTCGGAGAAAAGGCAGCGACTCAAGGATCGGGAAGGGAAGTCTGTCAAGTTCTCATATTGATCTCTTTTCTAATCCTTGAACAAAACAAGCTCTTTTTGGCCTCAGGACTTTGAACTTCCCCTTGTTTCATTTAGAACATTAGTATGGCTAGCTGCTCTATGTCTTCAAGTCCAAGTTCAAAAGTTACCCCTCAAAGGAGCTTTCCCCAGTTTCTCTATCTAACTTAGCCCCCAGCCCCCTTCCCTTTTGGTCACTCGGACAGTTGGCTCTTTAGATTTTAAGACCACTTACTCTAATATGTAGTTCTAATTTTAATTACTAGTTATTTATTTTGGTCACTGTTATCTACCCACCACCACCACTAGAACATAGCAGTAAGAGGGAAGGACACTTGTTTAATATCAGTAGCACCTAACATACAACCTTTACCACTGTAGGCTCTTAATAGATTTTATAAATAAGTGAATAAATTGGAAACAATGCCAAGGGACAGCATGCTGCTCTCCTTCATAGCCTTTGTGCTCTGAGCAGTCCACTGGGATGTATCCTCCTGTTTTTCCTGTTGCACTATAGGTCCGTACAGGTCACTGATTTATCCCTGGTGCTAACTCTAGCCTATAGAACCCACTCCATAAATACTTGCTCAATGAACGAGCTGGGTTTTACAGAATGAAATGTATGAAGTATAGAAGAAGGAGAACAAGTTCCAGGTTTCTACAACCATAGGTGCAAAGAAATGGACATATAAGAGTTCATGGCCCGTTCGGCCATCTCTGGGAGTTTGATGTGGCTGAGGCAGAGTATACAGGCAATGCCAGGAACAAGGATCTGGCAGGAGCCAAACTGGATGATCACGTCCTGCTAACGAGCCGGGATCTGATTCTGTTGCTGGTGGAAGTGAGGATAAAAGAGGGATTTTAGGAAGAATAAGTGGGTCTGAAATTCATTACCTTTCTTAGATAAGAAACTGAGATGCCCATGTTGCATAGATACAGGGGTAGGAGCTGTACATAATGCAGGAGATCTAGAGTCAGGCTGCCTTGTATTTAAGTCCTGGCTCCTCTGCCTATTAGCTGTATCACCTTACGCTAGGCATCTCACTTCTCTAAGCCATAGTTTCCTTATACATAAAATTGGGGATGAGCATAGTAACTATTTCACAGAGTTTTTGTGAATATTCAATGACACAATGTGTGAGCAATGTACCCAGCTATAATCAAAACCTACTAGGCTCTCATGAAATATGAACTGTAATTACTATCATTGTAATCACCATAATTCTCTTGCCTGAAAAGGTGCTGAGGGAAACCCCCACCTCAAGAAATCCATCTGGAAGGAAGGAAACAGTCTGAAAAACACTGCACATTTATCAGGCATTTTTACATAAATTACTTCACCTTTACAATAGTGCTATGAGATATTCATTGAAGACTTTAGTTTACAGAAGACAAAACAGATATTCTAATAAGAAAGTTGCAGAATTAGATTTTCTCACTTCAAGAACAGTATCATGGATGGGAAATAAAATAGACATTCAAAGATTTCCACAAGCAGAATAAAAAAGAAATGAAAACCTTGAGGCCAAACTGAATAAGAGCGTTTCCCTCTGATCAAAAAGAACAAAATCCCCATAAGATGCCCCAGGCTGCCTCTTTCTGGTCAAATACAAGGGCAGCAGCCATCAACCGCATCAGGGGTCTTAGAGGTGAGGGAGCACATTCCAGGCTGGCCTACAGTGGGATTCTGTGCATTCACCTCTCTCAGCACAGTTAAAAGTCTGTCAGCCTAGCAAAGCTCATCCACAGAGGGCTGCATGCTCAATCCCAAGGGATGTCAGAGCCCAGAAAATAGAAAGAAATGTTGGGGAGCATCTTTTATCTTTAAAAGAACTAACAAAAGAATCTACTTAGCGGGAGAGAATTGAGAATGCTGGGAATATCACTTTACTGACCCCCTTTCCCATTTAATGATCAGTTGCTAAATGCTGTGTCCTGCACACAGCTGAATCTCACACTTAAATGGTTGCTGTCCTTTTGATCTTTAAAGATGAATTGCCAAACCTGAGAGGGCTAGGAAATCATCCAAAAAGAGAGAGCAGCGACATGGCAAAACTTTTAGAAAGGGCTGGGAAGAACTAAAAGGAATTAGGGTTATCGAGAGCAGGGAAGTTTAACAAGGACTTGGTACCAGCAGAGCATGAATTGGTGGACAGGACAGCAAGAGGGATTAACACTCTTGCCTGGACCACTTGTGCACAGACGTCCATCCATGTGCTTCTCCCTCTGCCCACCCCAGAAACCATTTGTGAATACCCTTCTGTCAGGCAAACTCGGAAGCAGATATATGCCAAGCTGGCCTGTCAGTATCAAAAGGAGTTTCACAATACTTCACAATATTTATGTATCTTGTTTATAAAGCAACTAATAATTTCCAGGTCAATCATAACTCAAGATTCTAGAATGATCCAAGATGGTCATTAGGCTATATCATTTGTGGCACCTATAGGAAAATCTCAGTTCACCTAGGTGCCTTCCACACAAGCCCCCACCTTGGCCTCATCTTTGACTCTGCACTCTGGTGATAGCTACCAGCAGCCTGCTCCCCTGGGCTGTACCTGCTCCCACAGACAGCACTGCCTGGAGGACCACAGCTTCCCCACAGAAGGGCCCATCCTGAGTCCCATTCAGCTCGACCATCTTCTAATTCTACAGTGAGTCCATCCTCCAGGGGGACCACTAAGAAACACTTGTGTCTTGGAGAACAGTGATTTGCCCTCCGAAGGGTTCTCTGCTCTGATCTTTGATATAGCACTGTCAGCCCAGACTGGCCACAGCTCAATTATTCCTGTGCGTTATTTTCAAACTGAAAAGACTGAAATGACTCAACAAAGAATGACTGGTGGTTCCAAGAAGGAAAGACCTCACTCTCTCTACAGTTGAGTACTCAACTGGTCCAATATGATTACTCTGGGCAGCTTTCTCTCCAAGAAATGTCATCAATGCCTCTTCTAGAGCGACAGGAGAGAAGGGTAGGTCTGATGATATACGCCAACACATACTCCCTGAAGGATCACTTACTGAAGAGCAATTCAAATCCCTTTCAGCTTCTCTTCTCATATTTACAGGCAGAGTTTGGAAAGTTATAGACATTTCCCAGACGCTCTTACAACAGAATTTTATGTGACCTACTTTCTACCATGCAGGCACTCTTAAATGAGTCTTAGAGGGAGAAGTGAACAAGTAGAAAATAAGGCCGAATTTGGGGATATTGGACATTTTGGCAAGAAAGGAGGTGGATGTGTCTGGTTTTAGGGGTACAGGGAAGGTGAAGTTTCCAGTGTCCAATTCTTAGTATTATATGTGCTGAGCAGTGGGTAATTTCAACAAGAGGGTCTCTGCTCTATCAGTCCCGTATGGTGTGATTTCTCTTGAATCTCTTGCCTTCTCTGCAATGTTGATGAATCCAAGTCAAATCCTCTGGCCCTTGCAGAGATTGTGTGAGCTATATAATACTCTTCAATCAACCCCTTCCTGCTTCATTAGCTAGAAAAGATCTTGCTGCGGCTAAAAACTCTGACAGATACGGGATTTTCTCAATGACAAATTTTAATTAATGCTCTCAATCTCTTTTCCTAAGAAATTAAAATCTCAAGAGCCCACACAATTGCTCACCAATGTCTCCCTGCCGGATTCTGGCAGCAATTAAGCAAATTCCAGTTGTAACCTTTCAGTCAATCAATGACCTTCCCCAGAGCAATCTGTCCCGTCCCCAGGAAAGCTACATTCCAATTTTGCATCTTTCAACTCTTATGTCTACATTAGAACATCAATAGTCTCCCTTCTTCTGTGTATGTAATATAGAAGTGAATGACTAAAACCTCTCTTCAGATTAAGTGGGATTCCAACACAAGAGAACCTTTAGATAAGGATTTCCAACCTGATATCTGGTATCACTGAAAGTGTGGACCAAGGCTAGAGAACAGAGTTTGTACAATATTGACACAGCCATAGGAAGGACCGCTTCTCCACCTCAAAAGATAATGCTGTTAGAATGGAGTGTAATGAATTTTAAGACAATTTTTAACCAAAGCAAGTGGGATATTTAGTAATTTAGTAATTTCCCAAAGTTTAGATGGCAATTCTAGATATTAAGCGCCTCCTCTCCCCAAGCACGTCTTTTTTTTTCCCCCAGTACTTTATTTTATTTTATTTTATTTTAATTGGAGTATAATTGTTTTACAATGTTGTGTTAGTTTCTGCTATACAATGAAATGAATCAGCTATATGTATACATATCTCCCCTCCCTCTTGGACCTCCCTCCCATTCTCCCCACCCACCATCCCGTCCATATAGGTCATCACAGAGAACTGAGCTGAGCTCCCTGTGCTATACTGCAGGTTCCCACTAGCTATCTATTTTACACATGGTAGTGTATTTATGTCAAAACTAATCTCCCAATTCATCCCACCCTCCCCCTCTCCCACTGTGTCCATGCGTCCGTTCTCTCCTCTCCCCAGGCAAGTCTTTTAATCTTTTAGCCTTTTTAATAATCAAGTCACAACGATTATCCCACAAGGGGGATGTTTCCCCATCTTTCCTCGATTTCATGCTGGGTTGTCACAGCCTTCCCAACATCTTCATATTCCATTCTAAAATTTAAACAGCATGTTTTTCACACTGAAAATCATGCACTTTGCATATTGATCCACTACCATTTCCCAAAACAAGAGGCCAGTAACCGAGCAAAAGAGTTTTATAAAACAAAAAAAAACAGACAAAAAAATCCCAGAACCTGATGATGTGTTTCATGAGGAGGATAATGATGTGTGGCGAAAAAAAGGTACATGCTAGCTATAAGGTCGGTGACTGGGTTTAAAAAGGCAGACTAATGATGTCAAAAGAGCACAAAGCCTGGAACTGATTCTGCTACTCAAAAAGAGGGGGACTTGGATGAATCACTGGTTTTTTTTTGTCCTCATTTGTTACATGAGGGTCCCATCAATCACAGGCAAGGTCCCTAGAAGCTCTACCATGTAATGAGTCTAGGAATTGAGATTTATCTAATACTACCAGAGTTTCATGAGTTTGTAAAACCTAGTGGCAGCACGGTGCAATTGAAGAGGCAGTGGGTCTTCTGAGTCAGTCTGACTTTGAATTTGAATCCTGGTTTCAACACTTACAAGCTGTGAAACCTCGGGCAAATTGCTTAACCTCTCTGAGCCTGTATTTTCTTATACATAAAGTAGGATAAATAAAATGCACTACATAGTGTTGCTTTGAAGCTTAAATTAAGCTTCAAGTTAAATTAAATGATGAGGTAAAAAGGAACGAAATTGGGTCATTTGTAGAGACGTGGATGGACCTCGAGTCTGGCCTTCAGAGTGAAGTAAGTCAGAAAGAGAAAAACAAATATCGTATATTAACGCATATATGTGGAATCTAGAAAAATGGTACAGATGAACTGGTTTGCAAGAAGGAAATAGAGACACAGATGTAGAGAACAAACGTATGGACACAAAGGGGTGAAGGGGGGGTGGGATGAATTGGGAGATTGGGATTGACATACATGCACTAAGGCGTATAAAACAGATCCCTAATGAGAACCCGCTGTATAGCACAGAGAACTCCACTTCACTGTACAGTAGAAACTAACACAACATTGTAAAACAACTATATCCCGATAAAAAAAATAATAAAATAAATTAAATGATGAGGAGTGCCTATGACAGTGCCCGAGTCAAATTAGCAGGTCCCCTACCTCCCTCTGTCTTTTTCATGTCCTCAGCTAAAATAGGAGAGAGCATTGATGACTTAGTCTTTCCTGAATAAAGGAAGAAACTAATTTATTATTATATAACTTTGAGAAAAATTTGCTTAAATGACTTCTTTACCACAGCTTCCACCAGTCTTTGGTGGATCTAGTGTACAAAACCTTTTTCTCCTCTTTTAGCATTTATTTATTTTACAAGTATTTATCCAGCACTTAACTATGTGCTACTCCATGTTCTAAGCAAAAGGGATACAGTGGAGAACAAAATAGACCAGGTCCCCATCCTCCTGAAACTTATGTTCTGGGAGATGTCTTTCATAACAAGTTTAGAAATAATGTCCTGGAAATTGTCTTCTTCTGTTTGGGCATCATCCTGCACATCAGTATTGGGCTTTACAAACCTCACCTTCTCCTATTTCAAAGGAAGATAAACTCATGGAGGTTACCTTATACTCACGTGAGATTAAGTGAGCAATCTGCAGGGTATAAAAGAGAACATGAATTTAGAGTCAACCAAATGTGGACTCTGTCATTTATTAGAGACGTAACCCTGGGCAAATATTGAATAAATTAACCAGGGTTCCTCAGTTTCCTTCATACCACTATTTACTTGCAAGGATATATGGAATTTTTATGAGATAATATATGTAAAACACTTAAAGCAAGGTGTGAGATTAGAAACAGAGCAATACTAATCATAATAGAGATCCCATCTTAGTACTTGTTTTTCCATTGATCAGAAATAGGGGAGCTATCTTAAGTGCAGAAGTTCACACAGGGAAAGCTGCAATATCCATTCATGATTATTTGAGAAAAATGGTATAAATATACATGAAACCCACACATGCCACCTGTTACATTTTACTTAAACCAGGAAACGTATGTCATGGAAAGTGTGAGTGAATCCCATTAAGAAAACCTTCTATCTGACATGTCTCCCTAGCTCAACTCGTAGGATAAGATTATTCTTTGTGCAGAGTTCCTGGTGCCAAAACAGGATTCATAGAACCCTCCACTGTTGAGAGGGAAAAGATTAGTTTTAACAAAAGGTATGTTATGCACAAAAAGAAGATTACATTTTAATGACCTACGAAATGCATAACTGGTAATGTTGTGAAACACAGACCTCAGGGTAATTCCATTTTCAATTAATTATCTACCTTAATTTTTGACATAAAAAATTACAGAATGTCTACACACTTGAAATATTTTTACCACTATTTTTCAAGCCTGAATCAGACTTTTAACCTTCATTACATATCACTAAATGGGAAATGTAAAACGGTGAACTATTCACCAGTCCCATTAAAAAGGAGCCTCACTTAATGTATTTATCAAATATTCTGAGGAGTCTTTTTTAATCACGTTCCCATTTTGTCCGATAGATTCCAAACTTTTCAACATTCCCCATATTCACCCAGCCCCACCATCATCCACCACCTACTTAATCACGATCCCATTTTTTTCCTCCCCATCCATTAAGCTGCAGTTTCTCTCACCGCAGGAGAGAACAAGGATGGCATGTGTGCTTGTGTGTGTGTGTGTGTGTGTGTGTGTGTGTGTGTGTGTCTATGAATTTCACACTAGGGCAGTAAGTCTCAATTTTAGTTGATACTGAAATCTCCTAAAGAACATTTTTATTTTCAAAATGACTGACGCTGATTTAGTTGGTCTGGGTTATACTTGGGTACTGGGACTTTTATAAGTTCCCATAGAAAGTTGTGTGTGCAGCCCAGGTTGAGAACCACTGGACTGGAACATAGAGACGTCTTCAATCCCTTTTCTTTTCCCACTCTATATTTATGCTGAAGATGTTGGTTCTCTGCCTAGGTTAAAAATCAGTTACTTTGAAAACTGTATCTGTTAGTTCTTCCACTTTGGGGACTATCTCACTGAATAGATAAGGCCACTGATTTCCATTAGATCTGTGTAGTTGTCTCCAGATGAGTGACATTTGTACAGTTGGCACACGAACTCAGTGCCCTGACCCTAGCTCCACGTCATGCCTTCCAGATATGCACTACAGTCAGCAGAGGCTTCCCTGCTCTGGAAAGAGCAGCCTGAATCCTAGACATTCACCTACAGGTCCACCCTGCTTCTAGCCATCCTGAAGCGGGAGGTAACCATTTCTATGGACCACCTCATCAGAGGCTAAAAGAGTGAGGCCTGTGAAAGGGGTCCTTCCTGACCATCAGTGGCAAGTCAGCCAATCCCTCCCCAGTTTCTGGGGATATTCTTATATTCATTTATTATGGATTTCATTTTTCTGAGTTTCTCCTTATAATTAATCTAGCCCGTATGAATTTTCAGGTCCATTTTAGAATCAAAAATGAGCAAAGGCCAAGGAGATATTTTAATGCAGAGTTCACTGAGGCCCACTGTATTCAGTTGCTAGGGCTGCCATACGCCGAACCAAAAAGTGCGTGGCTTAAATAATAGAAATTGATTTTCTCACAGTTCTGGAGGCCAGAAGTCCAAAATGGAGATGTCAGCAGGGCTGATTTCTTCTGAGGCCTTGCTCACTGGCTTGTAGATGGCTGTCTTCTCCCTGTGTCTTCACATGGTCTTCCTTGTGTGTCCGTCTGTGTCCTAATCTCCTCTTCTTATATGCCAGTCATATTGGAATAGGTCCACCCATATGACTTCATTTAACTCTGATCTCTTCTTTAAAGGCTCTCTCTCCACATACAGTCACATTCTGAGGTGCTGTGGGTTAGGACTTAAGCATTTGAATTTTGGGGGAAATAACTCAGCCCATACAACAATGAAATAAAAGAGTTTAACACCTCTTTGTCTTCCCTCAGCTGGGATTCTATTTGTATGAAACCATGGCCGTGATATTTGGTTTGGTTTACTTTCTCCAGCATGAGAGCAGAGTCTGACTTTCTGGGAATGGATAGAAAGATAGCTCTACGTAATTCTGAAATTCCATGATAAATGTAGTTGGTAAGCTAATCTAACTAAACAAATATAAAGGCTCTGAAAAAAATATTAGAAATACAGAACCTATCAAGTTATGTGGTAGAAAAAGGAAAAATATAAAATAATTTAACTGATTTCATGAAAACTATATATGTTGATAATCTAGGAGAGACTTGATTTTTAATTTTCAGCCTCTTGATCTTTCTAAGTTTGTCCATACTTGTCAGGATGTAGTCCTGATTTAGGGCTTGAAATATATAGTCACCATGCAGCTGTCTTAATTGGCCTGTTTTGCTAAGTTGTTTATTTGTGCGAGGAGACTGTTCCTACCCCCCCATCTGTGCAGAGGACTTCAATTTGAATTCATCAGTTGCCTGCTGAAAAGTACTTGTACGATGCTCAATATATGAGCCTTTCTCAGTCCCTTTCTAAAGGTAATTCACCCAAGATTTCCTTCTGGAAAATTTGAGTTTGCACATCTGAAGATCCTGCCTGAGTCCGTCAATCCACTCAGATTAAAATTATGGTTCAGGGGCTTCCCTGGTGGCGCAGTGGTTGAGAATCTGCCTGCTAATGCAGGGGACACGGGTTCGAGCCCTGGTCTGGGAGGATCCCACATGCCGCGGAGCAACTAGGCCCGTGAGCCACAAGTACTGAGCCTGCGCGTCTGGAGCCTGTGCTCCGCAACAAGAGAGGCCGCGATAGTGAGGCCCGCGAACCGCGATGAAGAGTGGCCCCTGCTTGCCACAACTCGAGAAAGCCCTCGCACAGAAACGAAGACCCAACACAGCAAAAACAAATTAATTAATTAATAAAGTCCTACCCCCAACATCTTCTTTAAAAAAAAAAAAAAATTATGGTTCAAAGGCAGGAACCTACCTTGAGGTTTGGGCTTAGTCAGTTTGCCACAGGGCTTGGAGATGGTGACTGTCTTCTGACAGTCAGCGTTGTGGAGGGCTCGCTTCAGGCTTCCAGTTCTGGTCTTCAAGGCCGTGTTCAGGTCACATTCTCCCCAGGCCTGGAACTGGTATTTGCACTCCGCTAGAGGCAGGGTAGGACCAAACAGAAATCTGTGAGTTCCTCTTGGAGTGCCATGAAAATAGACACTTTTGTTAACTTTTTGTAGTGAGGTAAGTGTAGGTTCACATGCAAGAAATAATACAGAGAGATCCCATATACCCTGCACCCCGTTTCCCTCAGTGGTGATATCCTGCATAGCTATAGTCCAATAGCGCCACCAGGAAATTGACGTGGACACAGTCCATAGATGTTATTTAGGTTTCCCCAGTTTCACCTGCACTCATTGGTGTATATGTACGTGTGCACATTTAATCCTCTGTGGCTTTATCACATGTGTAGGTAAGAGTGAGTACCCCCACCGTTAGTATTCAAACAACTTCTAACACAAGGGTCCCTCGGGTTATCCTTTTACAGTCAGGACTTAGTTTCCTTCTTCCTTTCCTACCTCCTTAACCCTTGGCAATTACTAATCTGTTCTCCACCTCTGTAACTGTGTCATTTTACGAATGTTATATAAACGGAATCATACAGTATGTAATCTTTTGAGACTGGCTTGTTTTGCTCAGCAAAATTTCCTGAAGGTCCATCCAAGTTGTATTAATCAATAGTCTGTCTGTTCCTTTGTTGAGGAATCCTCCATGGTATGGATGTACCCCAGTTTGTTTAACCATTCACCAGCTGAAAGATTATCTGGGTCATTCCCAACTTTTGGTAACCGCTAAAGCTGCTATATACATTCATGTATAGGTTTTTATAAGAACATAAATTTCCATTTCTCTAGGATAAATGCCTAAGGGTGAAACCACTGCATTGTATGGTAAACACAAGTTCAGTTTTGTGAAAAACTGCCATACTCTTTGCCAGTGTGGCTCTATGATTCTGTCTTCCCATCACCAATGTATGAGTGATCTAGTTTCTCTGCATCCTCGCTAGCAATTGAGGTTATTTCTAATTTTAGCCGTTCTGATAGGTGTGTAGTATATAGTGATGTCTCTTGGTTTTCATTTGTATTTTCCTAATGGAGAAAAGATGGTGAACATCTTTTCAGGTGTTTATTTGCCACCTATATATCCTCTTCAGTAAAATGTTTGTTCATGTCTTTTGCCCACTTTCTAATTGGATTGTTAGTTTTGAGAGCTCTTTATATATTCTAGGTATAAGACCTTTAAGACACACTTTTTAGGACATTTTGCATGTAGTTCTTTAGGGTACCCGTATAGAATTTAAGATCAAATGTACCTGAATTTCACCATGCCTTTATAGAATTTACCTCCATTCATAAAAAGTTATAACCCCAAAGGCTGTAGAGAATGAAAAAGATATAGTGCGTATATTCACTATCCTTCTCCATTGATCAATAGGCCAAAGCACATTTCTGTAAACCAGTGAGAATATTTGGGGCATTGTGTCCCACTATGGCTGAGAAAGACAAAGAATCTAGAATGTGAAAAAACAGGCGATTTGGGTGTTCAGTGGTGGGTTTAAAGTTGGAAGTGTGAAAGATTCCTTCTCAAATGAGGAGATGAGGTCAGCATGAAACTGGCAATAGTCAGTGAGAGAAAATCTGTGAAAAGTGGCTCATAGTAGCCCTGCTGGATCTGGTAAGTAAATCTATGAAACAGTGTGGAGAGTGGGGAGGGAAAAAAAAGAGAGAGAGGGCCTGGAAATAACAGAAAGAGACCTGGAGGAGGAGGAGAATAAGTAAGAAAAGAGGAAGGGAAGATCAAAGGAATCTAGAAATAGAAGAAGGAAAGACAACACTGCTAGGAGGGATCAAGGGCATATTTTCTGTCCATTTTGGTAAGACAGTGGCCTCAGTCAGGGACTATTCTGACACGCCCACCGAAAGGAAACATGCAGCGATATCTGGAGATATTTTCAGTTGGTGCAGTTGGTGAGGTGGGGAGCACCACAAGAAACTAGTGGGTAGAAGTCAGAGATGCAGTTAATTATCCTACAATGCACAGGACAGCCCTCCCTCCAGGACAAAAAACTGTCTGGCCCCAAATTCTGGTAGAATTGAAAATGAGGGACCTGGGGTTAGGCAAGATGCTTGGTTATTTTGCATCTGATAAAATAAACTTGTTAAAATAATAAATAGAGTCAACCTCAAAAAGATGCCTGATGGAAGAATGACAGAATTATCTCAGGGTGGACAACTAAATCAATAGGACAGAAGGGGTGGGATTTACCTCCAAATTGCTTTTTCCAGTTGCAGGGGATCTTACATCTCTGGGTCTTCATGGTTTGTTTACACTCAGCTCCGGTCCGGGTGCCCTCCCGGGTGCCCAGCCCACAGTCCCCACTGGTGGGCACACACACACTCCACTGCCATTCTCCACAGTCGGACTTCTTCACTTTCTTTTCTGAAAGGGCGGAAGGAAAAACAATCAACGTCCAGAAAACTCTTTAACTGCTAGATATAACCAAGTTAATTCCTGAGCTCCATAACTGCATGGTTGTGCTTTTAACCTCTATCTTCAGTGTCCAGTAAAGAGTAGGAACTCGATAGGTGTTAGCTGAATGGTTGAATCAACCAATGACCAAGAGAATGGAGAAAGAAACCTAAGGAGCTAGAACTAATATTCATTTAACTCTTACTATGTGCCAGGGACTGTGCTAAGTGATTTACTGACATCTTTTAGAAGTAAACATTTCTGAAAAAGAGAAGACGATCAAAGTCAGTTAAACCTAAAAAATGAGAAAATATTCTTTGAGAAGTAACAGTTGTCAGATTAGCCATTTCAATGCATGTCAATGTCCCTTTCTCTGTCTTATAGATGGAATAGCATAAATTAAATGTGATGGACCACAGATGTAATAGACTGTCAGCTCCACAGCCTCCTTATGACATTGCGAGTGACACAGAAAAGGTGCTTTATCCTCTCTAAGGTTCAGTTTCCTCCTTTGTAAGTATGAGATAAAACAAAACTTGCTTGCAGGACTCTTTTTGAGGAAGAGTGTCAACATAAGTAAAACACTTGATTGCTGGTCAATTTTCTGTATGTTGTAGCTGTTAATATGATCATTATTATTTCAGTCAATAGTTAATGATCACCGCCTATACTTCAGGACTTAGAGTGTGGGGTGGAATCAGAGGGGATGTCACTTAGGTTCCTTTAAATACTTGGAAGGAAGGAAGGGAGAAGAAAGAAAAGGAGGGAGGGAGGGAAGGAGGAAAGACAAAAATCAGGTAGTTGGATTAGATGGATGTGAATCAGTGAAGAGTTTTGTGTTCATAACCATGTTGCTTACCTGGTTTCTCTTTCTTTCCTGCTTCAGCAGTATCCACAGCTGCTAAAATGAAGATAAATGCCAGGAAGGCAGCTGCAAATTTCCGACGCTGCTGCAGGTACTGTTGAGTCTGCATTCTAGGAACAAACAGAGAGACAGAAGAAGGTGGTGTCAACCGAAGTAACTATAGTCATCCTTATAACTCCCGACAATTCGCAAAAACAGCCATGGTGTTGTAGCCCACGTGGATACTCTGAATGGACACAATGAATGGATTACCTGTGCAAGTATGTTCGCTGTTACCTTCAGAGGCATCAGTGATGACCAACATCTCAGATTTTTTATCGTTTCCATCATCATGACTATCTTATCATCATAGTTCTATTATTCATTGGTCCACTGAAGAGTAAAGCCCAAAACAGAAGAAGAGCTAGCACACCTTTGATCTATCGCAAAAACACTTCTAAACTCACATGTGCTGAAAATCCACTAAATTCTAGGACGGAATGAAGAGCTTACACTTACTCATCATTTGAAATTCTCCACATTTGATATGAATAAAAATCCCAGGATAACATTATGAAGACTCCCTTAGAACTTAAAGTCATTTGTGACAGCCTAGTGGCAGTATGATTGCCTTGCTAAGCAAACTTGGGAAGTCTCAGTTCAAGCCCCAGGACAGCCCACTTCTTGAAGCTACACCAACTCACTGGCCGCAGCAACTCACCTGGCAGTCATTTATCTCTATCTGGTATGTTCATGGTGTTTTATACTTCATATAAAAATGACAGTAATAACATATGGTCATTAACTCTGAGAATTTTTCTTCCAGAAGTATAGATCGTATAGACTGTTTAGATAATTTTACATTCTCATGAATGTAAACAATAAAACGTCACACATATAAGGGATTGAGATCACCCTATTATGCAATTTGCTTTTCCTCATTCAAACACATCTATGAAATGATGTCCTTGTCCGTGAATTTTTCCCCCTTTCTGTGACATTGGAAATGCTATCCCTTATTAGTGTTTTTTTAATTGATGACTCTAGATTCCATTGTATGGATGAAGCATATTTCATCTATCAGTTAAAGTTAGTATTTTGGTCGTTTGGTCCTTTCAATGAATCTTACATCCTACACAGCTACTCAGCATCTCCATTACTTTCTAAAATCTAAAATTAGGTGTTTTGTTCTTCCTCTTAATGCTAAATTTTTATAACTATACTTCACTGATGGTCAGACAGAAGAGTTCCTACTGATGCTGAGACTTTTCCTATGACTCTCATTGGACATGAACTATATGAGAAGCCAATCTGGATGTACTGGTTGGCAAGCCTTCTCAGAGTTGAGTACCCTGGTGCATCTACACTACTATACATATATCACTTAGCCATGCATCATTTACAATTATTAGGTGCAATGTGAACCAAGGTGAAGGTCTTCTGTTGTTTTCTCCAAAGGCTGTCCAAGAACATACTCTCAGTGACTAACCACTTTGGTGGCAGAAACTTTTCATCTGAACTTTCTTAAAGGGTAAGTTAACTTTTAAATTCAGAACTTTAAAATTTTAATGTATTTCTTTCCAAGTTGGAATACACCTTTATGTTTCACAATTACCTTTGAATACCTGAAATATTTAGATTGTGAATTAGATGAGAATTCAGAAATTTCCATCATGAAAGCACAGCTCTTGAGAGAACTTTCTTACCAAGCAATGGAGAGATGCTTGCAGAGCCTTGTAAAGAAATGTCACTGAGGAAACATGGCCAC
This sequence comes from Neophocaena asiaeorientalis asiaeorientalis, assembly GCF_003031525.2. Classification (NCBI taxonomy): domain Eukaryota; kingdom Metazoa; phylum Chordata; class Mammalia; order Artiodactyla; family Phocoenidae; genus Neophocaena; species Neophocaena asiaeorientalis. The sequence goes on along the minus strand of NW_020172814.1, from coordinate 1,157,984 downwards.
TTGGCAGAAACAGAAAGAACTCTTCCATAAATAACACACACACACAGAGTTATTAATAGAAAGGTGCTACTGCTGGCTATTTTAACCTCAGCATTTCTAGTTTGACATTGCTAAGTTCTTACTTTTATAATTATTTCCAAAAAGCTTTCTCTCAATCAAGTTAAATTCACTTAATTTCAAGAAAAAAAAAAATCCCACATGGGCCAGAATTTCCTGACCAAAAATTTCTTTTGAGTCATAGAATGGTCTATTAAACAAGTGATCTTAACTATATAGTGGGAGCAGAGAGGAAGGAAGGAGAGAGGAATTGGGATGAGAGTTGGTAGAACGGAAGTGCACTCTAGTCTATGTTATTTCTCCTATTGATTCAGAAAAATTTGGAATCGTAATTAGTGGGCAAGCGGTTAATTTCAGCTTTTAGATGTTCTAAAGAAAAATGCATGCAATTCCATGTGTACAGGGAAAACGTGTAAAGTGTGTGATCAGCAATAGGTGTGAGTTGGAGAATCTTCTCAACCTCTTTTCCCTTCCCTCCTGTTTTGCCTACCATTCTGTTTAAGCCTCTATTTTGATAGCTTAAGATTTTTTTGGGTAGAGCAAATGAAAAAATGGTTATTTAAAAGGAGAGAGTAAGGGAGTTTAGAAAAGAGATGACTCAAATTATCCAAAAGCCCAAGTAGCATGCTGGTGCCTTGGTACTGTGGTAAAAACTTGGGTAATTAAACATGTGTAGATAACAGTTTCCCTTGCTTGTAGCATTTGCATAGTTGATTGTTTATTTGTCCTTAGCATCAAACAAAGGCAAAAGCATCTGTATATGGTTTAACCCTGCCTGCTATCCAACAGTTGCTAGATGAGCATGGAGGCAAGAACATTGACCTTAAGGAAGTGGTCGGGATCATGACTTATTTTTCACACGGAGGGAAATAAAACAGTGGCAGAATAAGCCTTGCTAAGTCAGCTCAGTTCTTTTGAATAATTTACTTATTTTCACCCCCTCCTACTGCCATCTTGTGTTGTACTTGCTCTGACAGATTGAATTTCATAGGGTTTAACGGTTAAGTTGAAGACTACCCTAGATGTCTGTTGTCTGGAAATTATTGTTGAGTTCTCTCAATCACTAAGTATGAAGTTCAGAGTTTCCCCTGAGTTGGTTTCTGAAACCAACTCAGGGGAAAAGTGTTAATTTATTAAGTCCTGGACACTTCTATGGAGAAATCGCTGATGAAAAGGAAAAGAGAGCTCTCCTTTCCTTTAGCATTTTAATAGGATCTAGAATTTTTAAAGATGATGAACATCTCGTGTAAACACAAAACAAGAATGCTGGAATCTGTCTCTTAGTGATCTGTTTGGAATGACTAATATAGGATGTGAGGCAGAAGCTTTGGCTTAAACTTCAGCTCCACCATATAATTTCTGGAATGTTCTTGGGCAAATCACAACCATTTGAACCGCTGTTTTGACATCTACAAAGTGGGTCTGATTATAACAACAACTTGAGAGGTTTATTGTGAAAATGCCATGACACAGAGCTAACCCAGAATATCAAGAAATATATTATTAGTTGTTGAATAAAGTTAATTCACCCCTACACTCGTATTACTTACTAAAAGGAAGTACTTCTTTTTATTAAGACATAACAAGCATGACACTTTAAGCCGTCTAATATCTAAAATCAAAAGATAAAAATTTTTAAAAACAAAAAAGGAGACAGAGATATGATTTAATGCCAACTAAAGATTTGTTCAGCTTTCTAAGGATACAAATTTGTTCAGCCTTTTGGCTTCTTAAAAAGTTAAAATAAACTCAAGGACCTTCATGCCCAGTATTTCTTTGGAGTTCGCTGAAGTAAAGAGACTCCATGTTGAGAATTAGGGAAACTTGATGTAATTTAACGTGTATGAAATGAAAAAAAAAATCTAACTTTGCAACTGCATTTTATGCCTCTTGTGTGGTGAAACTATTCTACTGCCCTCTTTATTTCAAGTACCTAGGATAGGGACCCAGCACTTAGTTGCCACTCAGTAAAATTTTTGCCAGCAAAAATTATCGCCAAAACATGGTATCAAACAGAGGAATTAATATTCATGCTAAAATGATGTCTCAGCCCTTTGTCTATACCATGGGATATAAAATTCACTGAAGAAATTGGGCTGAAAACAACCAGAATCTAAAGCAGTTTCATACATACAGGAATGGTCAGTGAATGATTTGCAATGCTTCTGCATCATATATTACACATCATCAGACTTTTCTAGATATTTTGTGATCTACCTGCCTAAATTTCTGTGAAAAAGTATTTTTTTTCCTTTTTATAGGTCACTTTTCTTTATTTTCACCAACTCTTCTTCAAGTTGTAATCCTCATATTATTTTCAAATGGTTTGGTCATTGCCTTAGATTCCTAAAGTCTCATATAAATAGCCATTATGTTTACAATGGAATCTTTTGCTAAATCAGACCTTCACTTTGACCTTGTTAAGCTTATTTAAACACTAAGCCTTGAAAAGAATGTGTCCCAAGCACGTGTGTGCATGATGACCTCAGGTACACTCTACTCACACCCCAGAAATGAGTCCAACAGTGTTCCATCTTTGATTTTAACTAAGTGCATTATCAATTAGATGGATAAAGAAAGACATTCACTTAATTTTGTACAACTCAATAAAAACAGGCAACTTTAAGGCTGAAATATTTTCATGGCATGGTGGCACCTACTGGAAAAATGTGATATTTTAAGACATCTTCTTTAGACATCTATTCACTGATTTTTAGAGCACCTACTAAGGGCCAGGTGTATGCTGGGCATGGGAACATGATAAAAGAATATGATTCAGCCCTCCCCCTAAAGGAGTTCTGTCTAACTGGGAGAAAAGGGAGAGAAATGATTCACTATGGTAAACATCATTAAAAGTTTATACACGTAGTGCTAGCTCAGTACATAGGCTCAAGTGATAATTTTGCTTAGCAAGGTTGAGTGAGGTAGAGGGCTGGGTATATTTTATCTTTTTTTTTTTTTAATAGTTGAAGTCTTCTAAATAAAGAAAAGAGGGAAGGAAGAGAAATTCAGGCAGAAAGGACCAAATAAGTGAATATGTGGAGATGATGTTTATAATACATTCAGTGACAGAATGTGATTAGAATAGAGTGTACAGTAGTAAATAACAGTGGGTGGACCTCAAAAGGAGAAAGATAAAATGAGTTAATCCTGGGAGCTGTGAGGGAGGAAGATAGAGTTATTAACTGGTCTGGAGAAGTGAAACAAGGGAAGGTCAGGGAGGGAGGAAAAGGCTGCATGTTGTATAAACGTGACTAAAACCCTAAATTACCACCAGAGGGGCAGCCACCATACTCAACAGTCCATCCAGATATCTTTAATATAGTACATTTGTTACCCTTTTGGCTTTGTTTTTATTTTTGTTTATCAGTTTTGTGGCTGTTCTATGTACTTTGGTTCATTTTGGGGTGTTTATTACCAAAGTATTATGATTGGAGTCAAGAATAAGCTCCAAGACTCAAAAACTTCATACTCAAAAAAAAAAAGTTCATACACACACACATTTAAAAATCCCTTCTGATATTCATTAGAAAAATAAAGTTGGGCTAACGCAGTGATTTTTAGAGCACCGGTGTTTCCAGGAAGAGGTCAAAGGCTGCTGCCAGGCGTTAAAGGATCCTGAAAATGTGTGTAGAAAGCCACCCTTCTGTGCCCATAGCTCCCACCCTTATCTCAGCTTCAGCTGGAGCAGCTCCTCTTTAACTACTTTCCTTAGTGGCTTCCTTGTAAGGTGTCATTTGTCAAGAAAGAAAAATGTATTTAAAAGTGACTGGTCTGGCCAATATCAAGATCTACCCAGTAGGGGATATGATGGTACAAAACAGTATTTTTTCAAAAGGTAGAAATGGGAAAATGTCTCAAGTAGGTGTTGTAAATATGGAATATATTTGAGTATGCAAAATGCCTTGCTCGTGGTAGCAAAAATAGGAATTTTACAAGTGTGTATTCTAACTATTCCATACCTCACATTAAAGTTGGGCGTGATTATGTCCTCTTATCAAAGATCAAACACACAGTATAACAAGTATGACTACAAATATGAGGAAAATATCTCAGAAAATCATAAGGCATTAAAAACAAAATTTTTAATACTGTGGGAAGAGAAGAGCCTTTGGAGTCAGCCAGATTTCTTCCATATAAGCTTCGTCACTTATTATATCTGTGATGTGGACAAAGCAGTCACTCCCTTTTACTCTCAGTATCCTCCTGTAAGAAAATTTAGTTTTATCATGCAGGCTCGTTGTTTGTGTAAAGATCACAATGAGAGGAGACCTTCAAGATGGCGGAGGAGTAAGACGGGGAGATCACCTTCCTCCCCACAAATACATCAGAAATACATCTACATGTGGAACAGCTCCTACAGAACACCTCGTGAATGCTGGCAGAAGACCTCAGACTTCCCAAAAGGCAAGAAACTCCCCCATGTACCTGGGTTGGTCAAAAGGAAAAAGAAAAAACAGAGACAAAAGAATAGGGACGGGGCCTGCACCTCTAGGAGGGAACATGAAGGAGGAAAAGCTTCCACACACTGGTAGCCCCTTCACTGGCAGAGACGGGTGGCGGGGCGGGGGCAAGCTTCGGAGCCACGGAGGGGAGCGCAGCAACAGGGGTGCAGAGGGCAAAGCGGAGAGATTCCCACACAGAGGACCGGTGCCGACCGACACTCACCAGCCCGAGAGGCTTGTCTGCTCACCCGCCCGGGCGGGCGGGGCTGGGAGCTGAGGCTCGGGCTTTGGAGATCGGATCCCAGGGAGAGGACTGGGGTTGGCTGCGTGAACACAGCCTGAAGGGGTTAGTGCTCCACGGCTAGCCGGGAGGGAGTCCGGGAAAAAACCTGGAGCTGCCGAAGAGGCGAGAGGGTTTTTTTCCCTCTTTGTTTCCTGGTGCGCGAAGAGAGGAGATTAAGAGCGCCTCTTAAAGGAGCTCTAGAGACGGGCGCGAGCCGCGGCTAACAGCGCGGACCCCAGAGACGGGCATGAGACGCTAAGGCTGCTGCTGCCGCCACCAAGAAACCTGTGTGCGAGCACAGGTCACTCTCCACACCCCCCTTCCGGGGAGCCTGTGCAGCCCGCCACTGCCAGGGTCCCGTGATCCAGGGACAACTCCCCCGGGAGAACGCACGGAGCGCCTCAGGCTGGTGCAACGTCACGCCGGCCTCTGCCGCCGCAGGCTCGCCCCGCACTCCGTGCCCCTCCCTCCTTGTGGCCTGAGTGAGCCGGAGCCCCCGAATCGGCTGCTCCTTTAACCCCGCCCTGTCTGAGCGAAGAACAGAGCCCTCCGGCGACCTACACGCAGAGGCGGGGCCAAATCCAAAGCAGAAACCTAGGAGCTGTGCGAACAAAGAAGAGAAAGGGAAATCTCTCCCAGCAGCCTCAGGAGCAGCGGATTAAATCTCCACAATCAACTTGATGTACCTGCATCTGTGGAATACCTGAATAGACAAGGAATCATCCCGAATTAAGGAGGTGGACTTTGGGAGCAACGATATATATATTTTTTTCCTTTTTCTCTTTTTGTGAGTGTGTATCTGTATGCTTCTGTGTGTGATTTTGTCTGTATAGCTTTGCTTTCACCATTTGGCCTAGGGTTCTTTCTTTCCCTTTTTTTAGTATAGTTTTTAGCACTTGTTATCATTGGTGGATTTACTTTTTGATTTGCTTGCTCTCTTCTTTCTTTATTTTTTGTTTATTACTTTTTAAACTTTTATTTTTAATAATTACTTTTTATTCTAATAACTTTATTTTACTTATTTTCTTTCTTTCTTTCTTTTTTTCTCCCTTTTCTTCTGAACCGTGTGTCTGACAGGGTCTTGGTGCTCCGGCTGGGTGTAAGGCCTGTGCCTCTCAGGTGGGAGAGGCGAGTTCAGCACATTGATCCACCAGAGACCTCCCACCTCCACGTAATATCAAATAGCAAAACCTCTTCCACAGATCTCCATCTCAATGCTAAGACCCAGCTCCACTCAACGAGCAGCAAGCTCCAGTGCTGGACACCCCATGCCAAACAACTAGCAAGACAGGAGCACAACCCCACCCATTAGCAGAGAGGCTGCCTAAAATCATACTAAGTTCACAGACACCCCAAAACACACACCCGAACACGGTCCTCCCCACCAGAAAGACAAGATCCAACCTCATCCACCAGAACACAGGCACTACTCCCCTCCACCAGGAAGCCTACAAAACCCACTGAACCAACCTTACACGCTGGGGGCAGACACCAAAAATAAATGGGAACTACGAACGTGCACACTGCAAAAAAGAGACCACAAACACAGTAATTTAAGCAAAATGAGAAGACAGAGAAATACACAGCAGATGAAGGAACAAGGTAAAAACCCACCAGAACAAACAAATGAAGAGGAAATAGGCAGCCTACCTGAAAAAGAATTCAGAGTAATGATAGTAAAGATGATCCAAAATCTTGGAAATAGAATGCAGAAAATTCAAGAAACATTTAACAAGGACGTAGAAGAACTACAGAGCAAACAAACAATGATGAACAACACAATAAATGAAATTAAAAATTCTCTAGAAAGAATCAATAGCAGAATAGCTGAGGCAGAAGAATGGATAACTGACCTGGAAGATAAAATAGTGGAAATAACTACTGCAGAGCAGAATAAAGAAAAAAGAATGAAAAGAATTGAAGACAGTCTCAGAGACCTCTGGAGCAACATTAAACGCACCAACATTCAAATTATAGGGGTCCCAGAAGAAGAAGAGAAAAAGAAAGGGACTGAGAAGATATTTGAAGAGATTATAGTTGAAATTTTCCCTAATATGGGAAAGGAAATAGTGAATCAAGTCCAGGAAGCACAGAGAGTCCCATACAGGATAAATCCAAGGAGAAACATGTCAAGACACATATTAATCAAATGATCAAAAAATGAATACAAAGAAAAGATATTAAAAGCAGCAAGGGAAAAACAACCAATAATATACAAGGGAATACCCATAAGGTTAACAGCTGATCTTTCAGCAGAAACTCTGTAAGCCAGAAGGGAGTGGCAGGACATACTTAAAGTGTTGAAAGGGAAAAGCCTACAACCAAGATTACTCTACCCAGCAAGGATCTCATTCAGATTCCAAAGAAGAATTAAAACCTTTACAGACAAGCAAAAGCTAAGAGAATTCAGCACCACCAAACAAGCTTTACAACAAACACTAAAAGAACTTCTCTGGCAGGAAACACAAGAGAAGGAAAAGACCTACAATAACAAACCCAAACAATTAAGAAAATGGTAATATGAACATACATATCGATAATTACCTTAAATGTAAATGGATTAAATGCTCCAACCAAAAGACATAGACTGGCTGAATGGATACAAAAACAAGACTCATATATATGCCATCTACAAGAGACCCACTTCAGACCTAGGGACACATACAGACTGAAAGTGAGGGGATGGAAAAAGGTATTCCATGCAAATGGAATTCAAAAGAAAGCTGAAGTAACAATTCTCATATCAGACAAAATAGACTTTAAAATAAAGACTATTACAAGAGACAAAGAAGGACACTATGTAATGATCAAGGGATCAATCCAAGAAGATGATAGAACAATTGTAAATATTTATGCACCAAATATAGGAGCACATCAATACATAAGGCAAATGCTAACAGCCATAAAGGGGAAATCAACAGTAACACAATCATAGTAGGGGACGTTAACACCCCACTTTCACCAATGGACAGATCATTCAAAATGAAAATAAATAAGGAAACACAAGATTTCCATGATACATTAAACAAGATGGACTTCATTGATATCTATAGGACATTCCATTCAAAAACAACAGAATACACTTTCTTCTCAAGTGCTTATAGAACATTCTCCAGGATAGATCATATCTTGGGTCACAAATCAAGCCTTGGTAAATATAAGAAAATTGTAATGATATCAAGTATCATTTATGAACCCAACGCTATGAGACTAGATAATCAATTACAGGAAAATATCTGTAAAAAATACAAACACAGGCTTCCCTGGTGGCACAGTGGTTGAGAGTCCGCCTGCCGATGCAGGGGACACGGGTTCGTGCCCCGGTCTGGGAAGATCCCACATGCCGCGGAGCGGCTAGGCCCATGAGCCGTGGCCGCTGAGCCTGCGCATCCGGAGCCTGTGCTCCGCAATGGGAGAGGCCACAACAGTGAGAGGCCCACGTACCGTAAAAAAAAATAAAAATAAAAAATAAACAATACACTACTTAATAACCAAGAGATCACTGTAGATATCAAAGAGGAAATAAAAAAATACCTAGAAACAAATGACAAGGAAAACACGATGGCCCAAAACCTATGGGATGCATCAAAAGGAGTTCTAAGAGGGAAGTTTTTCGCAATACAATCCTACCTCCAGAAACGAGAAACGTCTAAAATAAACAACCTAACCTTACACCTAAAGCAATTGCAGAAGGAAGAATAAAAAGACCCCAAAGTTAGCAGAAGGAAAGAAATCATAAAGATCAGATCAGAATTAATTAGAAAAAAGTGAAGAAAACAATAGCAAAGATCAATAAAACTAAAAGCTGGTTCTTTGAGAAGATAAACAAATTGACAAACCATTAGCTAGATTCATCAAGAAAAAAAGGGAGAAGACTCAAATCAATAGAATTAGAAATGAAAAAGGAGAAGTAACAACTGACACTGCAGAAATACAAAGGATCATGAAAGATTACTACAAGCGACTATATGCCACTAAAATGGACAACCTGGAAAAAATGCACAAATTCTTAGAAAAGCACAAGCTTCCAAGACTAAACCAGGAAGAAATAGGAAATATAAAGAGACCAACCACAAGCATTAACATTGAAACTGTGACTAAAAATCTTTCAACAAACAAAAGCCCAGGGCCAGATGGATTCACAGGTAAATATCTATCTTAGAGAAGAGAAAACACCCCTCCTTCTCAAACTCTTCCAAAATATATCAGAGGGAGGAACACTCCCAAACTCATTCCACGAAGCCACCATCACCCTGATACCAAAACCAGACAAAGATGCTACAAAAAATGAAAACTACAGGCCAATATCACTGATGAACATAGATGCAAAAATCCTCAACAGAATACTAGCAAACAGAATCCAGCAGCACATTAAAAGGATCATACACAATGATCAAGTGGGGTTTATCCCAGGAATGCAAGGATTCTATAATATACGTAAATCATCAATGTGATACACCATATCAACAAATTGAAGGATCAAAACCATATGATCATCTCAATAGATGCAGAGAAAGCTTTCGACAAAATTCAACACCCATTTATGATAAAAACCCTCCAGAAAGTAGGCA
>NW_020172814.1:1144696-1146087 GCF_003031525.2 Neophocaena asiaeorientalis asiaeorientalis | reverse complement strand
AAAACCATATGATCATCTCAATAGATGCAGAAAAAGCTTTCGACAAAATTCAACACCCATTTATGATAAAAACCCTCCAGAAAGTAGGCAAAGAGGGAACTTACCTCAACATAATAAAGGCTATATATGATAAACCCACAGCCAACATTGTTCTCAATGGTGAAAAACTGAAACCATTTTCACCAACATCAGGAACAAGACAAGGTTGCCCACTCTCACCACTCTTATTCAACATAGTTTTGGAAGTTTTAGCCACAGCAATCAGAGAAGAAAAAGAAATAAAAGGAATCCAAATCAGAAAAGAAGAAATAATGCTGTTACTGTTTGCAGATCACATGATACTATATGTAGAGAATCCTAAAGACGCTACCAGAAAACTACTAGAGCTAATCAATGAATTTTGTAAAGTAGCAGGATACAAAATTAATGCACAGAAATCTCTGGCATTCCTATACACTAATGATGAAAATCTGAAAGTGAAATCAAGAGAACACTCCCATTTACCATTGCAACAAAAAGAATAAAATATCTAGGAATAAACCTACCTAAGTAGACTAAAGACCTGTATGCAGAAAAGTATGACACTGATGAAAGAAATTAAAGATGACACAAACAGATGGAGAGATATACCATGTTCTTGGATTGGAAGAATCAACATTGTGAAAATGACTCTACTACCCCAAGCAATCTGCAGATTCAGTGCAATCCCTATCAAACTACCAATGGCATTTTTCACAGAGCTAGAACAAAAAATTTCACAATTTGCATGGAAACACAAAAGACCCCGAATAGCCAAAGCAATCTTTAGAAAGAAAAACAGAGCTGGAGTAATCAGACTCCCTGACTTCAGACTATACTCCAAAGCTACAATAATCAAGACAGTATGGTACTGGCACAAAAACAGAAATATAGATCAATGGAACAGGATAGAAGGCCCACAGATAAACCCATGCACATATGGTCACCTTATTTTTGATAAAGGAGTCAAGAATTTTACTGTTTTAAGGATTTTTTACATAAAGTGGTGTAATGCTCATTTTGAATAGGAAGTTATATGTCAAAGATACATATGTCAATTCCTAGAGCAACCATTAAAAGAAATAATTCAGAGTTACAACTGAAAAGAGTAGAAAACTTAAAATAAGGTTTGATTAACCTAAAATAATCAGAAAGGAGAGACAAAGGAACAAGGAACAAATGGGATAAAAAGAGATAGCAAGAAAGTATGTGTAAACCTACACATATGTATGACTGCATTAAATACAAATAGACGAAATGTATTAATCAAAAAACACAGATTGTCAAACTAAAGAAACAAGCAATACTGAACTGCATGCTATCTACAAAAGACACACTTTAAATATATATATATATATATATATATATATATA
>NW_020172814.1:1010031-1144662 GCF_003031525.2 Neophocaena asiaeorientalis asiaeorientalis | reverse complement strand
TATATATATATATATATATATTTAAGTTAAAAGTTAAAGGATGGGAAAAGTTATTCCACAAAACCAGTCATCATAAAGAAGCTAGTGTGGCTATAGTAGTAATAGTCAATGTAGACTTCAAGTCAGGAAGAATTAACAAAATAGAGACATTTCATAATTAGAAAAAGTATCTATTAATCTAGAAGGCATAATACCAAATGGGTTTATATATAATAAAATTTCAAAAGACATGAGTTACTCACTGACAGAACTGAAAAAAGAAACAGGCTAATCCAGAATTATAATCTAAGGTTTTAACCACTCTAATTGGTATAAGTAGAAAAAAATTCAGTATGAATGAACTTGACTTGATACCAAAACCTAACAAGGACATTACAAGAAACTATAGACCAACACTCCTTGTGAACATAAACATAAATCTCTTTTAAAAATATTAGTAAATCAAATCCAGTAAATATTTTAAAAAGCTAATAAATCATAACTAGTGATGTTTATTCCAGGATGCAAGGCTGTTTTAACAGCTGAATGCCAATGTATTTCATTGCATTAGCAGAATTACCAGAATAATGGAGAAAAATCATGGGATTATTTCAACAGATGCCATAAAAAACCTGAATGAAATCCAACACTATTTCCTAATAAAATAATGATGCACTAAAATTAGAAAGTTGCTGTAATAGTTTTGTTCTTCTTCTTCTTTTTAACGGGCATAAAAATGTTACCTGAGTATGTTCAGAGTCTTTAAGGAAAGCTTCCAGAGGAGACTAATTTTGAGTTTAATCTCAAATAACAGATTAGTTTAGAGAAAGAGGAACATGCAGGCAAAGGCCTGCAGGTTTGAGTAACTGTGATATATTCCAGGAATCAATGATTAGTTAAAAATTGCTCAAGCATCAGTGAGAAAAGTTGAGAAATAGAAAAGAAACTAAGAGATGGAAGAGACTAATCTTGATGTTTCTTGCTTTTCATATATAAGGGTCACATGAGAAATGCAATGATGTTTTACTTTAGGAAATACGGAGCTATGAAGAATTTTGAGAGAAGGAGGACCATGACCAGCTATGAATCTGAGAGAGCACTCAGCAATCGGTAAGCAGAGTGAATGGAGGATGTGCGCCTAGACTCAGGGAGGCTTAGACAAGGGCAGTTGACATAATCCAGGTGAAACACTGAGAAGACTTACACTGTGACACTGGAAAGGGGATAGAGCGAAGACCAAAAAAAGTTATTTAAGGGATAAAATTTATTGGACTTATCACATTAATTGAATGTACTATGGAAGGAGAAATCTAGGACATCTCCCAGATTCTAATCTTCAATCTGGAGGTAAGTGCCAACATAGACAATATGGTTTTAAACAGATTCATAAGTAATACACACTCAGATCTATCCTAAGGACAGTATTCTCAGCAACCGACATATTAAATCTCAGAATATGTATAATAGATATTTATATATAATATAGTTAATATAGTATCTATTAATATATTAATTCTCAGACATCTGATTATTTAGGTTCTTTCACTAGCTTGACTTTTCAGATCATTAAAAATAAAAAAGCTTAAAGATGTTAAATGACTAAGGTTAAGTAAGGAAAGGTAGCAAAGATCAGTTTGGACCCACTGAGTTTGAGGTACCAATAGGATATCTGAGTTGAAAGAGATAGTAGTTATCAATCTAAGAGACCACAGAGTAAGAAGACACAGAGTAAGAACTGAAGATGTACACAAGACGTGAGAATTCTAATTCTTACATAAGTGAATCGAGGGTAGCAACAGAGCAGTAAGAGGCAAGCAAAGGAGGTTGAATCATGGAAACCAAGCAAACAGGAAGTTTCGAGAAGTAAGAAATGATGAACAGGGTCAAATTCTAGAGATAGGTGCCTATGGGAATTAGCAACAAGGAATCACTGGTAACACTGAGGTATACTTTAGCAAAATTGTGAAGTTAAAAAAAAGCACATAGCTGCTTCTGAAACAATCATTAAGTTAACATTAGTTTAGAGACTGTTTCTTGGCCAGTGGGTATCTGTGTGACTCGGCCAAGTTATTATGTTAGAAGAGCCTAATAAATATTCAATGTGACATAATGAAAGGCCCCGAGAACTGCCGCAGTGTAATGGAAAAGACTCTGTCCAAGGGTCAAGGGACCAAGTGTCTGCTCAGGGAACTGCTATGACTCAAAAAGACGGCAAAGACAATGACTTGTGTCAGAAATAGAATCCCATGGGACTCTTTCAGGTAATTTGGATTAAAGAAAGGAATCTTTTACTCATAAAAGCATAAGACAGGGCTTCCCTGGTGGCGCAGTGGTTGAGAGTCCACCTGCGGAGGCAGGGGACACAGGTTCGTGCCCCCGTCCGGGAAGATCCCACATGCCGCGGAGCGGCTGGGCCCGTGAGCCATGGCCGCTGAGCCTGCGCATCCGGAGCCTGTGCTCCGCAATGGGAGAGGCCACAGCAGTGAGAGGCCCGCGTACCACAAAAAAAAAGCATAAGAGAAATAAGACACCATCTCACTGCTCTTGGTTGCGAGTCAAAGTGTGCTAGGCACTGGATACTTTGTGTTTTTATAAAGCTCGAAGCCGCTCTTCTGAACCCCTTGCTCCACAAAGCCCTTCTGTAAGGACAGCAGCATCAGCATCACCTGGGAGCTTGTTAGAAATGCAGACTGTCAAGTCCCACCCCAGACCTTCTGAACTAGAATACTCATTCTAACAAGGTCAAGATCCCCAGGTGATATTGAAAATTTGAAAACACTTCTTCTAAACCATAATTTCTTTAGGAATAAAAAATTTAAATATTTGCTTACTATTTGATTACTTATTTAAATTATTTATGGTCCAATTTCTTCCAATAATTTTAAGGTACCTTTTAAAATATATACATTCTAGAAAGATGAAATAATAAAAGAAAAAGGCAAAGGGAAAATAAGAGTAGGGAAAGGTAATAGCCATCATGGATTAAAGGCTTTGCTCTGTGCTAAAAGCTTCATCTTTTATCCTCTCAACAACATTAGAAAAGAGTCAATATTATTTCAGTTTTACAGGTGAGTAAAACATAAGTTAAAGAATCTAGGTAACTTGCCCAAGATCACAAAGTGTTAGAAGCAGAGTTTGTAAGTCAACTATATTTCAATTAAAAAAAAAATAGAATTTGAACCTAGACTAGTTAAAACCAAATTATGTCTGTGCTCTTAACCACAAAGTTGAATAGAGAGGTTAAAATACAAAATGCCCATGATGTACTCTTTTATACTTACTAATAATTCACCAACATTTGGTTTATACTTTCTAGAAGCTGATGTGGAGAGAGAATACAAGAACCACATCCGATTTAATTCTCTGCCCATCACAATGCTATTTGTGCAGTAGAGGAGAGCCATCAGCACTTTTTTGAGGAGATATACATCCTTGTAAAAATGTGAATTATGTAAAATCTCTAGATTACATTTTCTCACTTTGCAGGAATTCTTTTTTTTTTTTTTTTCGGTACGTGGGCCTCTCTGGGGCACGAACCCGTGTCCCCTGCACTGGCAGGCGGACCCTCAACCACTGTGCCACCATGGAAGCCCTGCAGGAATTCTTGAATATACTTAGTGACAGTCTAAAAATGAATGACTTCAGGGCAAATAATTTCTAAAAGCAAAATTACAAATAATTTTACCCCCCAAAATATGTGTGTATGGAAATAGATAGATATAGGTACATAACTCCTGCAAAGGTATTAAAAATCCTTGTCCTTAGTATAGGTACCAAAGTGGATAGAGCTGCCTGACTTCAGAGCTCCTAGTTTTCTCCTCTGTCTGTAGTTTAGGGCCTATGCTAGGTTAGGATGGAACGGGAAAGATCAAAGAGCCTAAAGGTTACCCTCTCTACACACCCACCCCGAACCCATGAGTGATTTAAAATCCCTTCCTACACAGTTCCCACACTGCTAGGAAGTGTCCAGATGGGTACTAAGACACCTGAAGGTAAAGATGTGATGTATGTTTTGTTGGTTTAGCTTGCAAAGTCTGGGTTATTAATGCCTGGTTCCATACTAGGAACAAAGTGCTAGAATAATGAAACAATTGCCCAGGAAGCCATTTGGATTGAAGTTAGCCTCTGCTTCAGGAACGGAAGAGCTGAAACTTGCCAGCTTTGATTTGCACGCCTTTCAGCTACTATTTCCAGCCAATTCAGTTCATACAACTCCAGCTTTCATTTAGAGCTGAGCTCATTGACTAAAAAAATAAAGAAGAATGGAAAAAAAAAAAAAAAAACAAGAAAAGAAATCAAGGAAAGGCTTAATTGATTATGCAGAGTGTTGTTTTGGGAAAGAGGAAAATCCTGTTAGAAGCCTAGCAAACTCACTTCACTAGGGACCTAGTGACATCTTCCAAAACCAGAACATTACATCAGGTTAGTTTAAAACATCAAGTGACCTTGTAGTTTGGTAGAGATACCTCACCCCCATTCATTCTGTCTGCCTCATTCTTTGCATTCTTCAGCATATTTTGTCAACGGTGAAAAGTCTGCTACTAAAAAACATGCTGAAAGTGATGTAACATTGGAAACTAGAAACATTAAAATCAGGCGTTGTGATTCTGCTCACTCGCCTTGTCCTCTAAAAGCCCACTTTCTGTTTCTGCTTACATGGTTATTTTCACCTCGTTCCCACATCCTCTTCTCTCATACACCTAGTTCCTTCCACTCATTCTTCTTTCATCTAATGATTCACTGAATGCACTGTTGGTAAAGGAATGTGGACTTGAGTATCACATCTCACGATGGTTCGTGAGAATCAATTGCTTCTTGTTCCTTCAGAGATCCTGTGAAGTCCTCCTGCATGGTTTCCATGTCAAAAAAGGAGGTGGTTGATTTTTTTTCCCTTTTTTTGGAAGCATCAAATGCCCCACTTACTGAACTCCATCCTTTCTAGAAATAATTAGCCTGAGGGCTAAAACTACCATTGAAATTTATAAAAGAGAGACAAAGAGATCAAAATGGTTCCCTCATGCCAAATAAAACGTATTTAGTTGCGTGAGAAGGTGGCTAATAATAGTAATCTCAGGGCCATAGAGTATCCGGGTTTCAGGAAATTTTGACACGTCTTGAGTAAGACAGTGAAGTTCCAGTCAGGCAATAACTCTGTGAGGTGGGTGCACTGTGATATAACTACCCATTCCACCAGAAAGTGCTTATATTGAAAGGGAGAAAAAGATCTAAAATCAGTAATTTAATCTTCCATCTCAAAAATCTAGGAAAAATTCAAATCCGTATTAAATACAGGTAGGGACTTCCCTGGTGGCACAGTGGTTAAGAATCCGCCTGCCAATGCAGGGGATGTGGGTTTGATGCCTGGTCCGGGATGATCCCACATGCCGCGGAGCGACTAGGCCCGTGCACGGCACTGCTGAGCCTGTGCTCTAGAAACCGTGAGCCACAACTACTGAAGCCCACGTGCCACAACTATTGAAGCCCGCGCACCTAGAGCCCGTGGTCTGCAACAAGAGAAGCCACCGCAATGAGAAGCCCGCGCACCGCAATGAAGAGTAGCCACCGCTTGCCGCAACTAGAGAAAGCCCGCGCACAGCAACGAAGACCCAACTCAGCCAAAGATAAAATAAGTAAATAAATAAATTTAAAAATTAAATACAGGTAGGAAATAATCAGGATCAGAATAGAAACTGACAAATAGAAAAGAGAAAAATAATAGAGGAAGTCAACGAGATGTCCACAAGAAATTCACAGAAGATTCTCTCTTAAACTCTGTAAAAATCTGTGCAAATACTTGGAATGAAACCATGAACAGGATTGTAGTTAATGTGCAGACCACTTGAAACTGGGGGAACTATCAAATTACACTGATGATAAATTGAAGATTAATTCTATTCTTAATGGACTACAATGTTGACTTGAAATAAATGAATTAAAAATTAATAATGATAACTGGAAAGTCCTGCATTTGAATGTATTTAAATCAATAACTTAAGCAAACGGCAATAACTTGCTTCACAGTGCTTCACAGGATACAGTGAAGTGTTTATTGGACCACGAGCTTAATATATACAAATGGTAAATATGGGTGGAAAAACGAAGCTAATGAGCAATCAGTACATTCTATTTTTAAGAAGCTCAAACAGAAAATTCTTCTTTATATGAGCTGGAATCTCTCCACTGTAAATTTCATTTAATTTTTCTCAGAGGTAAATGAGGTGAATTCCTGGCAACTCTCACATAGACAATAGGATACAAACTTAACTCTGATTATATGTCTAACATGACGATGACAGCAGGGAACAACACTCAAATAGGTTAGAGATTATTACCTTGCAGCTGCAAATTTTAACTAGATTTAAAGTAGTTGCTAACCTAGATCATATTATTTCTTTTAAACCATAAAATAATATCTTGTTCTACCTTGTTCAGAAATTTTATATATCTATGAAACTGTGTTCTATACATCTTTCAATCTCCATACTTAGTAACTACCTAGGTACTCAGCAAATATTTACTGGATGAATAAATGAATAATGTTTAAAAGACTGACCAGCCCAACCCAATGAAACAGTATCACATGGTTGATACCCTTAGGATATTGATCATTATCTTTTGAATTTCATATATAATTCTACAGGTCTGGCTATTTGGTTTTCAGGTCCATAGTAAATTAGAAGGAAGAAAATAAATGCTATCACCAAGTACATCAGTATCAGCATAAAGATAAAGGAAAATATGGCAAAATTATTTTTAAAAATTCCTATGTACATATGAGTCATTTAGGATAGAGTCAAATAGCCCCCAACAACTCAGTTTTCCCTGATTGGAGCACCCAGATGTCACAGTATTGATATCTGCAAGACAGCTAATATCATCAGTGTACACCGATGTTTCTTATATGTGATCAACAACATAGAAAAGTATGCACAGTAGTTTTACAAGACTACATCTACAAAGCTAATGAGCTGAAAGAATTAGTACATAAAGGCATAAACTCTCAGCTCTCTAAAAAACACTCCAAACTCCACTATTCATAGTTAGTTGCTTCCTATGGGAGGCTGACAGCCTCAGTCTCATCACAGTTTTAGAAAACCCCCATAGCAACTTAAGTTACTAGCTTCCAGCGATTCTTATTCTCACCTCAATCGTCATAACACATCAGAGCTGTAGAATGAGGGCATTAGCTCCAATTTATGGACATGTAAACCAAATGAACACAAAAGAAAGTGAATCAGGAGAAACTGAGACCAGTCTACTCCTTAAAGGTAAAGATGTTGTTTTCCACTCAGTCATTCACTTAGACTGAATAAATTGATGGTGTGAATGTGTACAACACACCAGGCACCAGGTCAAGTGATGCAAATGTAGAGGTAAGGCAACTCTCTTCAGAAAACAGACACAAACAAATTTGGAGGAGTATTTTCAGAATGAGTTAAAAATTGAAAGGTCTGATATGTTTAAAATGCTATATATATGGTATTAAATTTTTTCCTTTAAAGCACTTTTCTTTTTAAATCACTAATTAGACTAAATAACTATTAACTACTTTTCAACCCCAAAATGGTATGATTCTATCTTGTTCAGTTCCGCAAAACCACTGTGGGATAAACAATGGCAGGCACTGTTAATCTGCAGTTAATAGACTATGAAAGTGAAGATTGAATAGGTTGCATAACTTACCTCAAACCACACAGCTAGTTAGTAGTGAAGCCAGATAAGAAGTTAACTTGATTTGAATCCTAATTAATCATTCAATTTACTATATAATATGTCTCTTCCATGTTTTATGACAGGAAATCATCAGCTATCCCATCTCGTAGCTTGAAATCTCATTCTAGTCGTATGTTTACAAAGGAGCATACTGAATAAACAAGATTTGTTCCCCATATGGTATAATAGCTGCTGTTCTGCTAGTAAAGTTTTTCTCTCTCCTCGCTTGACATTCCACAGTCACAATTTGTGAATGAATTCACTGTTAATCTCTACTTGCAGTGCTTCTTTTAAATAACTGCTGTTTCCAGAGCACTTATAAAAAGGAATTTATGAATTACCAAATGTAAAGCTTGTCAGCTATTTTGGGGTCTACATGGAGTTTCCTTCTGCTTAGGATGTGATCTAAGTACAAACAAATTGTACCTTTTTTCAGAGAATTTTAGAAAGAGGAGTGACCTTAAATTGATCCTTCAGCTCCTAATCCATCAACTAGAATTCATTTAGTGTTGTTATATACAAGACTCTGTGGACATAAATAAATAAGTAAGTAAGTAACATGTGACCCTTATCCATAAAGAAAGTAAACTAAAACTTGAAGGTTTTCATGAAAATGTAAATGTAGCTCCTTTGCTCAATATGACAAAGTGTCCCACGGAATTAAAAGCCTTATGCTGTATGTGCTTCTCAAAATGCTTACAATGTGGTCCATTCTGAAGCCAGGGAGACCTATTTACTAGATGATTTCTTTTCTTTAATACAGTTTTCCAAATTATAAAAGGTGCATATGATAATTATTATCAACTGTGGACTCTCCCCACAGAAGACCAACCAGAAAAAACTATTAACTAAGCAAAGCTAATTTTAAACCTACTACAGTAAGGAAGATATAACCTTGACCACATCTCACTATCTCAGAAGGAGTAGCTTCGGGAGGATATTTATAGATTTGGGGGATCTGGTCTCAAGTAGTTGAAGTCGAATCTTTCACGGCAAGGGATTGACTAGGACTGAGTAAAGTTCATAATATAAAGGTTTAGTGAAGCAAAGGTCATGAAGTGAATCTTGATAAGTGAACTCTTGTTTAATATGCAAACTCTTTAACCAGGTAAGAAATCTATTGCTCTAATGGGAGAAAAATTTGCCCAGAAAAGTAAACTATGTATTTGGATATACTGGCTTTCAGGAATTTTATGAAGCATCAAAGTTATGACTTGGTTTAATAGCCCTATCTTCCTGGCGAAATATTTCCCAGAAATACGGGAGTAAATCAGAAGCTCTGCCTGGCTTCATTCTCAGTGTTGCTCCTCACTTCCCAGTTCACTTATATGTGAAGTATGATTTGTGATTATTTTTTATACTTTAGAGGATATTTGACCACATTCTAGGGGCCTCCAATGAAAATCAGTATATTTAATTTGGTGTGGTGACCTAAAAATCAGGAATAAATATTTGCATAGATGGAAAGAAACATTTATTTGAGGAAAACAAAATTTTCATTTGCAGTTTGGAAAATTCAAACCTATCATCTCTCAAGAAAACTAAAAATGCATATAAATTTATTTATTTATTTTTGGCTGTGTTTGGGTCTTCGTTGCTGCACGTGGGCTCTCTCTAGTTTTAATGAGCGGGGGCTACTCTTCGTTGCGGTGCATGGGTTTCTCATTACAGTGGCTTCTCTTGTCGCGGAGCCCGGGCTCTAGGCGCATGGGCTTCAGTAGTTGTGGCACGTGGGCTCAGTAGCTGTGGCTCGCGGGCTCTAGAGCGCAGGTTCAGTTGTTGTGGCGCACGGGCTTAGTTGCTCCACGGCACGTGGGATCTTCCCAGACCAGGGCTTGAACCTGTGTCCCCTGCATTGGCAGGCGGATTCTTAACCACTGTGCCACCAGAGAAGCCCCAAAATGCATACAATATATTCATTAATACTGACATTATTACAGGATATCATTTTCAGTAACAGCACAAAAACAGCAGAATCAGCCCTTCTGCTGAATGGTGGATTTAATTTAAAAGAAAAGAAAATAATATAAATCTGCACTTTCTTTTGCTTTCCTCCTCACTGGAACAAGTTGAGATGACCATTTATTTTGCACTTAAATGCAGGTGCTGTACTAAAGCTTTGTATACACATATTCTTATTTAATAGTCACAACGATCTTGCAAAACAGGTAGTATCATCACCATTTTACAGGTAGAAAAAGCAGAATCAAAGAGGTTAAGCATCTTGCCCAATTCATATAGGTCCTGGTAGAAACATGAACTTTGTATATCAGATTTCTATGCCTGTTCTCGTAGGACTAGTAAGAGTAGGTTAACATGACTGTCACTGTGAAATTAGAACCTCAGTAATGAAATGGGATCTCCTAGGTTTCTATCAATAGAACTTGGATCTACTAATGACTTCCACACTGGAGGGTCTGTTCTTACAGAAAGAACAGTCCTCTGAATCATTGGAAAAGAAGAACCTCGGCTTTCGGGGGTATGGCAAGCAGAATTCTAAGATGTCCCCAAGATTCCCGGTCCCTTCTGTAACATACCTTCTCCTAATTACTCAAGCAAACACTAAGTGTTGCTGTAAAGGGATTTCATAGATGCAGTTAGATCCCAAATCAATGACCTCAACATAGGGAGATTATCTGAGTGGGCCTGACCTAATCACCTGAGGCCACTAAATTAGGGTCATGCAATCAGAGACAGGGGACATGTGAGAGGGATTTGGCACAAGGAACATTCTCCTGCTGGCTTTGAGATGGACGGGTCATGTGGCAAGGAGAGTGGATGGCCTCTAGGAAGCCAGTGGCCTCCAGCTGAGAGCCGGCAAGGAAACAGGACCTTCAGTCCTACAACTACAAGGAACTGAAAATGACTAATAACCTGATTGAGCATGGAAGCAAATTCTTCCTCAAATCCTCCAGAAAGAAACACAGCCCAGCCAACCCTTGATTTCAGTCTCAAGACCCTGAGCAGAGAACCCAACCACCATGCCCAAACTTCTAGCCTACAGAACTGTGAGCCAGTAAATAGGTGTTGTTTTAGTTTACAGTACTTTGTTACATGGCAATAGAAAACAAAAACAAGGGGCTAAACACTTTCATAAAACAAGTGCTAACCTTTGATTAGGACTTCAATGGATATTTCAGTTAGCTTGAAAATGAGCTTATCTATTAATAGTCTAATCAGTTTTCTACGAACTCATAAGTAAATTGCAGGACCTTCAAATTCCTCTGGTCCACTAATCATGTGGACTTATAAATAATAATAATAATAGTAATAACAAGTAAATACTGCTTTAGAGTTCAGTGTACTTCCACATTCGTTATATCATTTGAGCTTAACCCAGTGGAGTATACAAGTGGTAATTATTAGTATCCTTTCTTACAGTACAAGAACTGAATATGTAGAAAAGGTAAGTTACCAACTGAAGATTAATCACAAAAATTTGGGGGTGCAAAGGGGTGGCCAAAAGGTGACAGAGTCTTCTGATTTCTCTCAAAACCACTTTTTTTCTCTGGGCTGACTTAAAATATTTTGGCAAAACAACGGAGTTATGTCCCCCTCTCCAACTCTCTTCCTATTTCAAGAAATAAAAGAATAGTTTATATTTGAGATAATTGCTTTGCTTCCCACATCAGATTTTCCTACTCTTCACACAATGTGAGCCTTTAAAACATTTATTTTTATGTTTTTAAAAACACTTTAAAAACATGCAAACTGATTTTGTAAAAGCTTGAACTAAGCTGCAAAATAACATGCATGATAACGGAAAGTTGTCGATACTCAATATGGATTCACTAACTGCATCTATAAAATGGAATTCTACATAGCCATTCAAATGTGATCTATCGCTATGCACATGAAAAGTTGTAATATATATTTATTTACCTGAGAAGTGGCTGATTCCATGTATACAATCCCATTTAATTAAAAAAATATACATATACATACACACATATACCAAATTTTTCACTGAGGTCCTGTGGAATGTAAGACATTTTAATTTGCTTTTAACGCTTTCTAAATTTTCTGCAGTCCTTATAAATACTGTATATTATAGTGTATTTTTGCCATCCAAAAAATACACTAAAGTCATTTTCATTTTACAAAATAATTTGATCCACACTCTCAGCCTAGTCATATCAAAGCAACATAGTTACTATTAAATATCCAGAGTCTATGTGAAGGTTGAGAATTAAATATGGAGCGAGGCTCTCATCTTTAAGAGATTACGCCTCGTTCCCATTAGTGTAGCTGGGCACACACCTCTACTTCACAGGCTCAGCATCTACAGCTTCATGACCAATGCCTACAAATCCCTGACTGTTCCTGACCACCAGTTTGGGCTTAAGTCACAAGTGCCAATTAACGCTTCCAATAGCATCCTAAACCTGGCCAGGTACTCTGAGCAAAGAAACAGGCCCTGACTCTTCTTCAAGGCTCCAACTAAAGTAAGTTGAAGGGAATTTTCTTCCTTCACTTTCTCTTTCACGGGCTGTGAAAATGTCAGACTCTTTAAATGGAGCTTCCAATCAGAGTTGCTGAAACCTATAAATTTCCAGACAAAGGCAGTGGATAAAAATGACTGTGAGTTCTTTTGACAAACTTGAAAAGTAGGTGTAACTCGGCCAGGTTTCAACCGCCCACTCTTATTGGGATTACGTCCTTTCCTTCCTCCTCTAGAGACCTAATGTCATTCACTCCCTGTGTCCCTTTGTGTCTAAGGAATAAAACTAGGATTCTAATAAAGCATGAGGACCCTTGGATCTTTGGCTGGCTCTGAACCAAAGAAAAGGCACATGAATTTTGTAGTTTTCCACTGCCACCACTGGAAAATATTCCATGTAGGGTCAAGTGGGTAACTTTTGGCAGGGTCATCTTCAAAAAGGGAAAAATAAATAATCAAAATGTGGAGTAAAACAATATTTTGACAATTAAAAAAAAAAGCTGAATCCTTAGTCCTAACACCCTAGCAAAATTGTTTTAATTTTTAATTACCTTTAATACTTTCCTCACCTTCATATTTATTTTTACATAGTCACTTATGATACTCACAATTTTGGTTGTTATTCTCAAAATTCAACAAGTCATAAGGCTTTTTTTAGTAGTTCTTTGTTATGTCTTAATTTCTATTTTTAATGGCTGCATAATTCCTACCAAGTAGATGTGCCACAGTTTGTTTTTTCCCTCTTTGCCAATTCCCAAAAATGAAGATTCATACCTAAATGTTAGGCAAAAATATGCAAGTAGCAAAGCCCCATCCTGCAGCCCACTTGCCTCAGACTAGCTCTTCCACATGTCACCCTCCGGGGAACTCTCCTTTTCTGGAGCTATTCCTGCTTCTATAAATGGGTTAACATAAACTGGGTCTCGTGAGGAGCTCAACAACAGAGTTTGTTTAGGCCGTTTTTGCTTCACACCTAAGTCAAAAGATAAGAGAGAAAAAGAAGAATCCATAAATAGAGGGCGAGGAACCAGCTCCTACTTTCTGACTCATGGGACTAGAAATAAGTAATTGAAACTGGTTTGTGCTGATATGGGCCAGGCATTTTTTCATCTCCCAAGCCGTATAACTACTCACTGGGGAGAAAGCAAAACGCCAGCAGTCCTAAATACCTTTACAAGCCATGCATCATACAATCGATAAAGTTTATGGGCCAGCATACTAGAAATGCTGGTAACTAAGGGTGGAATTAGTTGTGTGGGGTGCTGAGGGAAGATAGAAATAGGTTATCTTGGGAAGTGGAGCTTTGCATGATTCTACAATGCACAGCACCATGAAGGCAGCAACTGATGTCCTGACCTTACTTTTTCTACTGAATGATTTATTATGGAAATAGAGATCATGTTAAGAAAGGGAGGGCTTCCCTGGTGGCGCATGGTTGAGAGTCCGCCTGCTGATGCAGGGGACACGGGTTCGTGCCCCGGTCCGGGAAGATCTCACATGCCGCGGAGCGGCTGGGCCCGTGAGCCATGGCGGCTGAGCCTGAGCGTCCGGAGCCTGTGCTCCGCAACGGGAGAGGCCCGTCGCGTACCGCAAAAAAAAAAAAGAAAAGGGAAAACAGTGAATCTTAAATGTTATTTTTATTAGATGTGATAACGGTATTGTGGGTATAATTTTTAAAGAGCTTTAATCTTGGCATTTCAGATGAAATAATAAAATGTCTAGGATGCGCTTTAAAATACTTAAGGAAAAGAGAAGTTTTGGCATACCACACAAGGAAAAAGAGTTCACAGAGCATTGCAAGTATATCTCAAGTCTGTTCTTATGTATGTACTCAGTTTTGTTGCTTTTTGTTTCCTTTTATTTTATTTCCTAGAAAGAAATAATACTCACATTTAGTCCAGTTTCGGGTATGTAAAGTCTTCCACATTTTAGGATTTAGCTGCAAACTGATTTTTTTTTTTTTGTAGTTGTTGTTGTTACTTTTTTATAGCTTAGCCAAAGGGAGTTCTTCCTTCCAGCCATAGTTTGAGTGCTGACCATGGCTACTTAAGTCCTAAAGTGGGCTGCATTTAACAATGCTTCTCTCCCTGCAGCTGAATGCAAGCCCCCAGCAGGGCACAATGGGTATGCATTTTACTACTCACTCTCCCCCTGGGACGGGCACCCCTGTGCAGGGCACAATTTTGCATTATGTTGAATTACGTGCCAACAGTCTTGGTCCTGAACATTTATGTTCTTTTTTAAAAAAATTTTAATCTCTGGCTGCTTTGCTTGGCAGTCAAGTATCTAGTCAGAAGCCAAATGAGGATCACTTGCTCCCCACCAGGACATCTCTTGCCCCACCAAGAGCGTTTGGCCGGTTGGTAAGTTTCCCTGCCATCTGCCCCAGTCGCCAGAAAACAGGCCAAGCTGCAGTTACTGAAAAGCCCATTATCTATTGTGTTGTTAACTTCTCCTCAGTGTTTCTAGTTATGTGTCCTTGTGGTATTTGTACATCTTGGGTAGGGTGAGGAGGCAAATAAAAATGTATCCCATTTCCATTCGCCAAATTGCTTGGATTGCTCATGAAGGTAATAGTAATTGTTTTGGTCAAGTAGGTGTAGGATTAGATGTGAATGTCATATATCTTGGCTATTGTTTCCTCTATTATAAGGCAATTCATAATTCTAAATTGGAACTCATGCTTCCAGAGAGTTTGGCAAACAAAAAACAGAAATAAATTAACTTTCTGTAGGTCATACGTCTGGTGATTGATGTTGGCGACTGAGTCAGTGGTATATCCCAATGATCTATACCTCTCCTGTCTAATACAATAGCCACTAGCCATGCACGGCTACCGAGCACACAAAATGTGAATGGTCTGAATTGAGATGTGCAATAAATGTATAATATACATCAGACTTTGAAGACTTAGTATGAACAAAAAGGAATGTAAAAATATCTCAAATATAGTTTTCTCATTCATTCTATCAGTAATTCATTTATTCAAGAGTTGGGCAAGTGGACTAGTCATTAAAAATAGAGCAATGAATAAGACAAGCTCAGTCCTGGCCCTCATGGAGCTTAAAGTCTAGTAGATGTTATTTAAAATTGTCTTCCTTTATTGGTTGGCCTTTTGCATGAATACTCTGACTGTACGTCTGATGTTCTCAAAACACACACGACTGTAGCCCTGCTGCAATGTCAAGGACAGGGATATGTGCTAGGGGAACATCTCAACTGCCAACTGGCAAAGGTGCCATTTCTTAATGCTCTAGAGCCTCACTGTACAATAAAATAGCCACTCATCCCAGATGAATGTTTGAAACGTGACTAGTCTGAATTACAAGGGGCTGTTAAGTGTAAACTACACACTGAATTTCAAAAACAGTATGAAAAAATGAATAAAAACTATCTCATTCATATTTTATATCAAGTATATGGTAAAATGGTAATATTTTGTGTATAGGTTTAATAAAATGTATTATTAAAATTAATTTCACCTGTTTCTCTTAACTTTTTAATGTGGTTACAAGAAATATTAAGATTACATATTGGCTCTCATATTATTTGTATTGGCCAGCACTTCTCTGTACTGCTGTTTTCCATTCCACCAGTGCAAATAGCCACACCAGATGCCCTGCAGAAACCTGTGGAACAGCTGATGGAGGAACTTGAACCAAACTAGGGCACTAGTAAGCTGCCTCAGCTTCTCTCTCTTTTCTTTTCTGTTTGAGGATCACTTGTACCTTGAGTGATTAGTGGACACAATTCAAATGTCTAGGCAGCGTGATGCAATGGAAAGGCAGTAGCTGTTAATCAGAAAACCTTATTTCTGCTGGTCTCAGAGTTCTTATTCACTTAATGAAAAACCAAGAGCAAATCATGAGATCTTGCAGAATCTCCATCTCTTTAGGTATAAATTTAAAAATAATGTGTTCTCAACAAATACTTAGAAAAGCACAACCTTCTGAGACTGAAACAGGAAGAAATAAAAAATATAAAGAGACCAATCACAAGCACTGAAATTGAGACTGTGATTAAAAATCTTTCAACAAACAAAAGCCCAGGACCAGATGGCTTCACAGGCGAATTCTATCAAATATTTACAGAAGAGCTAACACCTACCCTTCTCAAACTCTTCCAAAATACAGCAGAGGGAGGAACATTCCCAAACTCATTCTACGAGGCCACAATCACCCTGATACCAAAACCAGACAAAGATGCTACAAAGAAGAAAACTACAGGCCAGTATCACTGATGAACATACATACAAAAATCCTCAACAAAATACTAGCAAACAGAATCCAACAGCACATAAAAGGATCATACACCATGATCAAGTGGGGTTTATTCCAGGAATGCAAGGATTCTTCAATATAGGCAAATCATGATACACCATATGAACAAATTGAAGGATCAAAACCATATGATCATCTCAATAGACGCAGAAAAAGCTTTTGACAAAATTCAACACCCATTTATGATAAAAACCCTCCAGAAAGTAGGCATAGAGGGAACTTACCTCAACATAATAAAGGCTATATATGATAAACCCACAGCCAACATCGTTCTCAATGATGAAAAACTGAAACCATTTCCTTTAAGATGAGGAACAAGACAAGGTTGCCCACTCTCACCACTATTACTCAATATAGTTTTGGAAGTTTTAGCCACAGCAATCAAGAGAAGAAAAAGAAATAAAAGGAAGCCAAATCAGAAAGAAGTAAAGCTGTCACTGTTTGCAGATGAATGATACTATACATAGAGAATCCTAAAGATACTACCAGAACATTACTAGAGCTAATGAGTCAATTTGGTAAAGTATGACCTAGAGTCTGTCATGCAGAGTGAAGTAAGTCAGAAAGAGAAAAAGAAATACTGTATGCTAACACATATATATGGAATGTAAAAAATAATAATAATAATGGTTATGAAGAACCTTGGGGCAGGACAGGATAAAGACGCAGATGTAGAGAATGGACTTGAGGACACGGGGAGGGGTAAGGTAAACTGGGACGAAGTGAGAGAGTGGCATGGATATATATACACTACCAAACGTAAAATAGATAGCTAGCGGGAAACAGCCACATAGCACAGGGAGATCAGCTTGGTGCTTTGTGACCACCTAGAGGGGTGGGATAGGGAAGGTGGGAGGGAAATGCAAGAGGGATGAGATATGGGGATGTATATGTATAGCTGATTCACTTTGTTATAAAGCAGAAACTGACACACCACTATAAAGCAATTATACTCCAATAAAGATGTTAAAAAAACATCTGTTTTCTCTAGTTCAGATAGAATTGTACTAAGTGAGATAAATATATGCATACAAAGCCACCTAATAAACTGTAAGCCATTTTGTCATTATCATCATTTATAATAATGATCATAATAAAATTCTTCCATAAGCAGTCAAGAAAACTTTTGAGATGTAGAAGATTAAAATACCCTAATTCTGGGGATATTCCAAAACCAGCCAAAATTCAAATAGAAATATTAAAACACAAATGTTTAAATAGTAAAATTGGCAAAAGAAGATGTGAGTTACAGGAGTAGGGACTCCTAGTGGAGGCACGTATTATAGAAGGGTAGGGGCAATTTGGTTTTGGAGCTCACATCTCAATTGCCTGATGCCAAGATATCACTTTGATATTACTTGTTTTTCCAATGAACATTTTCTTATACATGCTACTGATTCAAAACAGCAACAGCAAACTCACCCTATGTATATCGTAGCCAATCATTTGAGTATTTCTGCAGTAGCAAAAGGTGGGCGGTAGGTTTCTGATTTCACACGCCTAGGTTGAAGCTTGTTGAAACAGGGGGCACTTTGTACAACTTCTGGCTTAGCAACACCAGGCACCACACCACTTAGCCCATAATTGCGCACCAATGAGACACAGAGACACGATTATTTTTCTAGGTATGTGAGCTGGTCCCAACATTCCTGGTCTCCATCAGACCCTGAAAATCAAGGCAGATGCGATGGTCTCAGAAGTCCTCATTTGGTTGTGCTTGCTGTAGTCTGGGAAGCTTGTCACAGTGTGGATATGGAGCTCTTTCACGCTTACTTGACTGCACAAACACTTCAAAAAGCATCCCAAGTCAGAGCGAATTTTAACCAGTAAATGCATCTTCCAGTGTGCATGACAAAGAGGCTGACATCGTGGGGAAATGTATAGAACTGAAGGAAATGAACTTTGCCCAAAGAAGCTTCCTTAAGACAGGGCTAGATAATAGTGTCGAATAATATTTTTTTAATAAGGCACTGTGGTAAAATAATACATGATCTTTTTTTCCCAAAGAACCTGTACCACCACTTTCCTCTGGAGCAGCTAGTCAGGTGAGCATGGTTAAGTTTGGCTTAAGTTTGACTTTGTGGTATGAAGGGGTGTGGGACTTCACCCACATGGAGGTGGAAAAGCCACAGAGGATGTTTAAGATACAGTGAGTAAACCCATCTGAATGGAATGGAGGTTTCATATAGTGGCACAGAGAGGGGCCTCACAGAAAGCAGATGGCACACTCACCGTGCATTCACTGAGGAGACTGTAACGACTGCGTTATTTACAATGATGTGAGAGGAGTTAAGTGAAACCAAGGGGAGGTGTTGAAACTTCCTGAGGTGAGCAACAGGAAGGTGCCACCCCCTTTCCATCTGAGGTGGAAAGTGGAAGGCATCATTGTCAGAACCTCAAGAAAGCTCAAACTGTAGGAGACCACAGCCAAAGAGGACCAACCTCTGCAAACTCAGGGTACAGCCGAGACCCCTTTTTTCCTCCCCCCTGACCTCCTGACTGTGCCTGCACTGAGCAAAGCCAACCAAAAGCCAGACGGCAACGGAATCTGCTCATCTTTCCTAGAAAGTTCAGCCTGCTGGTATTTGGAGCAGAATAGAAAGTACTGGAGAGGGGAATTGAAGGGACGAATAGAACATATCCCAAAGAGCTGATAAGTTAGATCAAAAGGCTACTGGGTGACTAGAAGCTTTCCTATGGTGGGCTGGGATGGGGAGGTGTCTGTTTCCTCTCCATCCCGCTTATCCTGTCACAAGTTTGCTCTGAATCTATTTCCCATTGTCCACATGACAGGTAGCTTACACTGCAGGCCGCAAAGAACTGTTACAAGCAGCTATTCTACAGATGTTCAACAGGAGATACCTAAATCAAGGATTAAGGAGCAAGAATGAACAAGAAATAGGCCCATGGGCAACGTGAAAGGTACAAAAAAAAAATTCTTAGGTATAAAAACATTATTGTTTCTAATATTGAGTTTTTGAAAATCCTGAGATTTGTGTTAATCCAAATTTTGATTAAATTTTTATTGAGCTAATACCAAACTCTGTATTCATTAGCTGAGTAAATATGCTTTAGATTTTCTTTTTCCTGACTTAGCCAGATATTGATCTGAGCTATCCAGAAGCTCTGAGTCTGAGTAGTCACGAGACAGAGGAAAGTGTCCTAGTCATTTAATATGGTAGATTCTTTCATGTGAATTTCTTTTTCAAATTTTCTGCTCCTTCTGTAGGTTTTAACATAAAAATGTTGCTAATTAAAGAGCTATCAACCTCTTATTATAGTTCATGTTAATAAATACATGGCCTAATAAATACATGACCACTGGGTGGCTGGCCACTGAGACACAGTGAGACCCAGTCAAGATTCTTGGGGGCTCAGCATACCGTGTTGAGAACAGCTTGTTTTCATAGAATCACTGCTTTATTCCTGGCCGTGTTGCCCATAATTATTGTAAATCAGGACCACTTCCTGCCTTCCTGCCCGAAATAGCAGGAAGCATCCAACCCTTTCAACCCACTTTGCTCATGGGCACCACCTCTCTGCAGGGGTTAGGGTTCACTGCCAGGAATTTCAAAAGACCTAACTCTGTTTTGGTTTCTTATCCAGAACTTAGCTTGTGAGCAAAGAAATGAAGCAAGATCTGTAATACATCCAGGGATTTAGAGACATGGCTCAGTTTCAGGCCTGGTTAAGAGCCGCGAGCCACTGGCAATATAGAGCTCTTGCTCTTTTCTAGATTCATTGTGGGATCAGTTCCAGGGGAGACTTGGTGAGCCTGTGACTAATGGGGAACAACTGGAGAACTCTAGAGGGTGTCTTATGAAGTACTAAGAGCAAAGAGAATGTCCACTGCCCCTTGGCATTTAATACAAAACTGCACTGAGGCTTCCTATATGCCTCCTCTATGGGTCCATGCTACTTGATGGGGGCATTCACAGCCAGAATGCTGTTCATGGACAGTATGTCTAGCCTCACGTCCAACCTTTGATAGCCCCTGGGGGTCGCTTTATTCAGGCACCCCGCGCCTAGAACGGACTACTTCCACCTGTGATAGTTAACACTACTGTTATTTACTGCTGTTGTTGTTTTTCTTTTTTTTTGGTTCTGGACACAATACTAAATGCTTTGTATGCTCTTATCTCAATTACTCTTCACTATAAGCCCACTAGCCATCACTGTTCACCCCACTGTACAAATGAGAATACTGAGTTTTAAAAAGATCAAGTCGTAAGGAAAAGAGCTAGGGTGCTAACTAGGAGGTGCTGTACCAGCCAGTGCAAACGGCCTGCACCTTGGAGAGGCCTCTGAGGGACACAGAATAGCACCATGCATGGCAAAAAGAAGCATCCCGACCAGCCCACCAAATATGGTGGGCAGTCATCTCCAAAGAGGAGGAAGACATTAATATAACTAAAAATCATGCTCTGGTATTAAAGACACACTCCCATCAAATGTACAACCTTTGACCTTGGACAGGGAATCTGCCCTGACTCCTCATCCCTGTTTCTGCCCTTGTGAGAGGATAGATATCAAGAAACACAGCCCTTCTAATTCTAACTTCTCCACTTGAGAATCAGCCTTAAAGAACTGAACTTCTGACTCTTTTGCCAGAGACCCTGTCCTGACCCTAAAATCATAGGGGACCCCAAGTAAAAGGTACTCTTTACTTAAAAGGCAGAGAAGCCCCAAATTCTACCAAAGGAGCCGAAGCCTCAAAAATCCCCTTCATGGGGGTTAATCCTTTCATGGAGCACCCATGCCCTTTTACCCTAAACCTTGTAGTGGAGGCAGAGTACGGACCAAAGGCCTTAAGTGAGATGACTATCCCCCTCCGAGGTAGCAATGTCACCTCTTCTCTCTTTAAAATTTGAATCTTCTTTCTTTCTTGATAGATGATAGATAGATAGATAGATAGATAGATAGATAGATAGATAGAACATTAGTATTGCATTAAAATTCACTATTTAAACACTTTTATATCTTTTATGCCATTTGACTTAGAACTTTGTGACCATCAGGGTGGCCATAGGACCTAAGGCAGAGGTGGTTGATCCCAGAAGGATAATTTGAGAAACATAAAAATGCATCAGCTATTTTAAATGTGCTCAACAATTTTTCCCTTATGTCTTCACGCATTTATTTTCATTAATATTTATTAAGCATTTTGTAGGTATTGGCTATGGTGCTAGAGAACAGAGACTGAGAGCAAAACACAGCATGGTACCTGCCCTCAAGGAGACCACAGCCTGATAGAAGAAACTGACAAATAAGCCAGCAATGACAGAGAGAGTATCAGAGCATTATGGAAACAGACAAGCAAGGATCTCACTCTTCTTGGGAGCTGGGGTAAGTTAGGGAAGGTGTTTCAGAGACAGTAAAGCCTGGTGGACCCTGGAAGGGATGAGCAGGCATCAGCATTAGATGCTCTGGTGGCAGAGACAAGGAGACACTAGGGCCTGGGAGGCCTGCTCACCACAGTGGGTCTCCTGACTCATAAAGAAGGACTATGGGGCTTTGGAGAAGGGTGCTGCAGTAACAGCATGAAGGCTGATCTTCTCTGTGTCTCAGATTATCTTCATGGGGCTTTCATTTTTTCCTGAATTCATCAGTTCAACCCCAAAGGACCATAACTCCAATTCCCAAGCACTACTTTGCCTAAAGCTTCCATTTCCAAAATCCTACTCTGAATATAGTACAAAGTTTGTCTGACGTATTCCCACCATGTTGTTAGGGATTAGCCCTTTTATAATTGAATCCTTCCACCTGTACCTTAAACTGAATTCTCACTTGTTCCCCATTTTTAATGTTGTGGAAATAGGCTCTTCAAGGATGTTTTGGATATTTGCAAAGGAGACAGGCTGAGGTTCTGGAGAGAAAAAATGTACAAGATCTTGTACTGTATATGCTAAAAACGTGGCTTCTGCAATCAACACCCTTATAGAACTAGAGTTTCCTAAACAATACCCTAAAGATTTGCAAAATGCGTCAGAGAGAGAAATGAACCACGGCAGGTTGGGAAATAGAGTTGAATGTGAAACTAAAGCACTCCTGCAGTTAAAGACTGACATGGTAAAGAAAGCAGGAAGGGGAGAGCCCTAAGTTATAGTGAGGAACCCATGGGTGGTATAAAAAACACAGAAGACGGGGGATGCGGCAGGCTGTTTACAGGACCTTCACTGTAAATGTCCACAAATCCACCAGGAGAGAGAGCAGTGAGGGTTGTCACAGTACTGGAGGTGAACCAGCTCACATAACGATTGGACTGGATGCTTAAAAAGAGGGAGGAAGAGTGAGCCTCTTGGTCAATTCAGATAAGTAATAAATAGAAGGGTCCCAAGTTTCTCTGAAGGAGGCCAAGAATGGCTGAGGCTTATGTATATAAAGTCAACAGAAATGTATAACATGCCTACTCAGTGCAGAACACCATGAGTAACAGAAGTTTAAATTTTGGATTCTCATGGAAAAGTACCAATGAGCTCCCTGAGCAGAATTCTGGGAACTCAGATTAAAACAAGCAAACATGAAAACTATTTTCTTTTTCTTTGAGCGCTACATGTTTTTTACTTTATATTGTAATTTTAAAATATATCTTAACATTTGAAGATCAAGACCTAACAAAGTAGAGGTAACCCAGAATGCTTTACTCTTGGTCATCAAAAATCCAGGATAAGAATCACAACGTTAATATATGTCCCTTAAAAGTTCTAGTAATTTCTTGTTTTTGTTATTTCTTGGGTTTTCAAATAACACATCTTAAAGGCATTCTTTTTAGAAGTAAATATTATAAAAATTGTTTTGTGTGTAAAATAAAAATTATACAGAGATTTAAGAGAAGTCAATACAGGGACTTCCCTGGTGGTCTGGAGGTTAAGACTCCGCGCTTCCACTGCAGGGGCCTCGGGTTCTATCCCTGATCGGGGAACTAAGATCCCACATGCTGTGCAGTGCAGCCAAAAAATTAAAAAACTAAAAAAAAATTTCTTTAAGAGAAGTCAATATGATAAAGAAAGTAAAGCCTAAAAGGTCCCTACATTTATTCAGTAATTTATGATTTACTTAGAATACTGTGCAGATTTTCTTATTTGATCCCAACCATTTTGTGAAGCAAGCAGGGCAATCTGTATTATCCCCATACTCCAGAGGTGAAACCAAGTCCTCAGAGAAGCTAAATGCCATGAAGAAGTTTGACACAGCTAGTAAGAAACAAAGCAGAGGCCACATACCATGTCTGCTGGCCCTTAGTTACCAAACGGCCCAAGTGTTGTTGGTATTGTAACACAATGTTTAACTAATGGTGAAAAGAAGAATTTGGTTGCCTTTTTTTTTGTTATTAATTTATTTGTTTATCTATTTATTTATTTATTTTTGCTGTGTTGGGTCTTTGTTTCTGTGCGAGAGCTTTCTCCAGTTGCGGCAAGCGGGGGCCACTCTTCATCGCGGTGCGCGGGCCTCTCACTGTCGCGGCCTCTCTTGTTGCGGAGCACAGGCTCCAGACGCGCAGGCTCAGTAGTTGTGGCTCACGGGCTTAGTTGCTCCGCGGCATATGGGATCTTCCCGGACCAGGGCATGAACCCGTGTCCCCTGCATCGGCAGGCAGATTCTCAACCACTGCGCCACCAGGGAAGCCCCGAATTAGGTTGCTTTTAAAATGAAAATTGACAGTTCTGGCCATCAGGTGAAATTCAGTGGAAAAAGAATTCAGAATAGACTAGATAAAGCAAAGAAGAATGGAAATCAAACATGGAAAAGGAAGTTGAATTTACCAGCAACAATGCCAAATATCACAAGAAATTTTATGGACCATCAGCGCACTCTCCCTCAAATCACTTCTGGGTGTGAGCTCCAGGTTAACATTTTTGATAAGGAATTTCACAAGGTATTCAATATTGTGGTTGCTGTCCTTGACATGAAATTTTGTTAGGCAGAATGTAATAGTGGACTCCACCTTACACTTACTTGGTGCTTTTATAATTTTAAGCCATTTCCACTTGAATTATCTCATTTTATTTTCTTGATAGGTGGTTGGAGTACACAGCATGTGCTATTTAATGGTAGGGCACAGATGTATAAATATCTCAAAACAACTCAAAAAGTATATCAGTTCTGCTCTGCTCTCCCCACTCTCAATGTAAACTGTACGCGGTTTAGTTCCTTCATGAAACAATAGCTATTACTTATATGGCTTCAGAGAGAAAGCACTTGATGTTCATGTTTATTCATTGTATAGTATTTATTGTAATCATATCAATAAGGCACTGTTTCTATGGGCCAGCTGCATGAGACGTGGAAATAGCTTTGTTTCGTAACACTCCCTTTGTATTTTTTTGTTGTTTTTATAATGGAATTTTGTTGTATATGGCTCTGAATTCTACTGAGTGCTTCAGATTGAAGAGTTTATTTGCACAACTTATTCCTTCTTTACTTTCCCTGCACTATGATAGTAGTTTATGAAACAAGTCGCACACCAGAATCATCAGTTATGAAGCCCAGGAAGAATTTTAAAGTTTCCCAAGTGATTCTGATGAGTTGCCGGACTTTAAAATGACTGTGCTATGGACATCCTTTTACTTTATCGTAGACTCAGGTTGAATGGTTATATTTTGAGGATTCCATCTGATTATTATTGTATTATTAGAATGAAAGCCTTTCCCCAGACAAAAGTAAAGCCTAATCGCGTGAGAACTTCTCTTAGGCTGACTCCCAATTTGTGTTAGGATCATTTGATATAAACCAAGTAATAGCCTAGCTTGTAAAAAGTACTTAAGATGACAAAAAATTCTTAAATTCCCCTTGTTTAACATCCATTCTTTCCATACACAATTACTGAATACCGCTGAGGTTAGTACTATGTGCATAAAGATGAAATGAATAGAATGGAGACCCAGCCCTTAAAAATTCAGTGGGAAAATTACAATTTCATCCTGTTGTTAATCCATTCCACATCACAATTATATTTGGGGATGTTAAAACAGCACATATGAGTGAAAAACTAAGCAAATATCACTCACTGATCTACATCTACAGAATTTCTTGCAGTTTACCCAGGAGGCAGTCACTAAGAAACTAAAACAGATAAACTTAAGGGCCTATGTAATGCCCAACAGGGCCAACAAAGGGCCTGCTGAATGCAAAGTCTTGCAAAGTCTCTAGGAAGTAAGAATAAATTTAACATGTAGCATTACCCCTCTCCCACCAAAAAAGCTTTGATGCTGCACAATAGTTTGCCACCTAGTTAAATAGTTTTAAATAAAGCTGTCTACAAGGTAGGAAGACTGTAATCTGTATACAGGCTGCACAACATATTCCAGGTCCACCCCTTGAGAATGATACAAAGCATAATGGCCCTTGCATGGAGTCACGAAACACGATCTCAAAAAACACTGCAAATCATGTTAACTGACCCCAGGGTTTGCATTCCTCCCCTTCTCTCTGATCTTTCTCCCCTTTTTCTCCTCTCTCCCTTTGCTTTGAGCCTTCTGACAGTCAAGTACTTGCATAGTTACTTTGGGCGACAATATGTTATCCGCAGTGGAAATCAGAAGCTTTAATTCAAAAGGTGGCCACTCTTGACCTCCGACCCTGGTGCCTCCTACCCTGCTGCTCCCCTCCATTTTCTGTCTCCATGGAACTGAGTAGTCAAGTGGAAAAATGGGAGCAGGCAGAGCCTATAGCTATTCATAGACCACCCCACTCCCCTTCGCTGCCCCCCCAAAAAGAGAGAGAAAGATGAATGAAAGTCATTCATCAATAAGCAGGAGATGAAGAAGAAAGCCCTACTGGCTGAAAAGCAAGCTAAGAAGCAGAGAGGGCAAAAGAGGAGGACTGCCAGGAAAGAAAACGGGAGGAGTAAGGAGCTGGCCTGGAGGGCAAGTTGTGAGTTCATGAAAATAAAAACCCAGGGGCTGAAAAGCAGCACTGCACATTTCCCAAATCGAGTTAGCTGTAAGGGGCCAACTGCTTCAAAAATGAATGCCTAGGGCCTTCCCTGGTGGCGCAGTGGTTAAGAATCCACCTGCCAATGCAGGGGACACGGGCTCGAGCCCTGGTCCAGGAAGATCCCATATGCCGCGGAGCAACTAAGCCCGTGAGCCACAACTACGCTCTAGAGCCCGCGAGCCACAACTACTGAGCCCACGTGCCACAACTACTGAAGCCTGTGCGTCTAGAGCCCGTGCTCTGCAACAAGAGAAGCCACCACAGTGAGAAGCCCGCACACCGCAACAAAGAGTAGCCCCCGCTTGCCACAACTAGAGAAAGCCTGCGCACAGCAACAAAGACCCAACGCAGCCAAAAATAAATAAATAAATTTATTTAAAAAAAAAAATGAACACCTTTTACTTGTGTCACACCTTCTTAAAATATGAATGCAGCTAAAGGAGAACCAGAGGGGGAAGGCCTGAGCCTCTGGGATTGTTCTTTTTTTAAACATCTTGATGGCACCGTTGGGAGCCGGGAGATACAGCAGCTGGGACACCTGCTCACAGAGTTGAGAACTGAGACCCTAAAATCTACACTCATCCAGAGGAAATGTTTTTATGTGTCAGAAAGCAAGTGACAGCAGATATATTATTTGTCACACAGAGTCAATCTTTATTTCAACTATCTTGGCTGAGCAATCTGACGTCCCCAAGATCAAACTGCAGCCTAAGAAAGTGGCCCAACTCCGACTGGCCAATGGCCTCACAGTCAACCAATGTGGCAACAGCACAGAGGCCAGAAAACAAAGAGTATTTCCTCTCAATCTAAGAATGTTAGGTGTGAAGAAAGAACAGCATTAAATTCAGATCAAAACTAGATAGAGTTCAGTGATTCTGCAGCATTCACCATATTTCCTCCTCCCTCACAAGATGTAGACATTTAATAATTTATTAATCATCTATCTGAACACTGTTTGGTTTTTTCCATGAGTGCCATCTCTGAGATTAGCACTCCAAAGTAAAAAGTTTTCTTTTTATGTGAATCCAAGGCAACGCCACATGAATCCAGATAAAAAAAAGTTAGGGCAAGAAAATGTTTCTGCCACCTTGTGATCCATTTCTTTCCCACCAATGGGACATCACCTGCACCCCTGTAGCGTGATAAGAATTGTATTTGCAGGAAGCAAAGTCCCCTACTTGCTGACATATTCCAGCTACTTTCAAATAGAAATCTAAAACCATTTTCCCAGAAAATTTGGCATTAGTCCTAAATAACTGTTGCATGTTCCCTAGTTTTTCCATCTGTCAATGATACTTTTCTGACCATCTACATTTTCTAGCACTTAGGTTTTGAGCATAAGAATACACTTGAAGGAGGTGATGTATTGTGATTGGGGAAAAATAAAGATGAGGCCGATAGTAACACTGGCAAATTCACACGAGCTCAAATCATCGAGTGGAAATCTCGTGAACTTCAAACATACATACTTCCCACTGTCAAGGACAAGGCCCTTGAACATCTCACACAAAATAAGACTAGAGATGAGCGTGGAAGAATCTCTCATAGAAGAAACAATCAGAGGCTCTATTGTCAGTGTTCTAAGCAAGACAGAGACTAACCTGCTGCTAATACTCTTGGGAAGACCCCCTCCCTGCATGGCTCCCTTACCTCCTCCTTTACAATTCCACAGCTTCTCATGAAAAGCCCTGAAATGGGGACTAGAATGCAGAGGCAGAGTGGATTCAGCTCCTTTTGGGCCTCTGCCAGATTCTCATTAGGTCCTGGACATGTGAGCCAATGCTGATTTCCATGGCTGATCTACCCTAAATCTGCCCTTCCTGAAACACTAGCCTTTGTCCTTCCAGCCACCGTCTCTAAATGGGGATTTGGGTGAGAGCAGTACCGAGGGGACCATCATTATACACTCATTATTATGAAATTGACGGCTTCTAAGTCTTTCTCGCTGAAAGCTCTGATGGGGTGAGATCAAAATGGATTGTAGAATCATTGCTTTCCCTGGTAATTCGGGTTACAAATGAGTACTAGAATGGGAGGGAGGGTAAAGAGGAGGATAAAGGAAGCGTGTTTTTCCTCAAATTCACCTCACTTCATGCTGGAGTGAGAGGCCATCCATACTCACGAAAGGCTAATTATATAAATCAGATGCCCTGGCTGAGTTTCCAACCCCCTGGGAGCAGGGAGAGCTAGGAATAAATGAGGTCTTCTGCAAAATGAAAGAAACCCTTTGAAAAAATGCCAAAACCAATGGTTATACAGCTTAACTCACAATTTTTTTATAGAAACAGAAAAATCTGGACCAAGGATAACAAAAATAGCTGAGTTTTCATCTTCCAGCAGATTTTGAAATGTACTCTGAATTTATTTACCTCCTTGCTAGTATGTACTTTACTTTGCATCGCTAAATGTGACAACTCCTGAGATGTTCAGATATCTAAATTCATCCTCAAAATAATAGCTTACTTTTGTTTTCGGAAGGTCACATTTGTGTGAGGATGCCATGATAAAAAGCCATTGTTCAAGTAACAGAGCTAAATAAGGTGGGGAAAATCATAGCAGTAAGAAACAGGGATGTAGACGTTTAGTTCTGGCTTTACCACTTGCGAACATGCAATCTTGGACAATCACTTCACTTTTCAAGGCTTCAGACTCCTCATAGGAAAATAACTGGATTGATGTACCCTAGCACCATTTGGTCTATGATGTCGCACATGCCACAAGTAGTCAATACTCAGAGGAACAGCTAAAATTCACCAGCTATCAATGGTGGACATGTCAGTTACTTTGAACATAAGAGTTCAAGTTTGGGCTTTGGTGGATGTTGACATTTCCCTGTGGTTAGTCTTAGCTTCCATGTAAGTTCATTCCTTTTCCTGTCCCAACTCACTGATACTGCATCCTGCTGGATCCACTGAAGTACAGCATCCGAGAGCTATTTAATTCCCGACAATGTAAATTCCTTTTTAGGGCAGGACAGAAAAGGTACCAGGATTCCCAAACCTGGTACCTGGAAATTACTCAATATATGTCTGTTAGAATAAATCATTACAGAAATGTATGAATGGAAAGGCCACTTAAATATTGTAAAGAATGCTTCTAACTGGATGGAGAGCTGACTTGTTCACTCTGATTTTTCTTTTCAAACAATCCACTTTTTATAATTTTTATTTCTGACCAGGCCAATGCATTAAAATTCACTCTTGCCTGATTAAGAGCTCAGACTAAACATACAGGCGTAAATTGTCAAAGTCATAGTTATCCAGAGATGAAACAGATTACTGAGGCCATCTGGTCTTTCTCCTTTTAGTTTTCAGAGGTAAGAGGCTAAGAGAGATGAGAAGAAATGTCTCGCTCAAAATCATGTAATCATAGTATGACTGTGGTGGAGCTGAAACCAGGACCCATATTTTAGGATACCTAAGCCAATGGTCTTTCTATCATGTCACATCCTGATACAAAATCCCTACTGAGGACATACTTAGATCTTAGCAATCCTACTCCCTCTGACTTGCTTTTCTTACAGCCTGTAAAATCCTTCGTGCAGGGGGAGGAAAAACCATCTCTTACTGAACCAATTCATTGTTTATCATTATAACCTTTATCCCCTGAGTCCCGCATGGCTTTGGAGGCCCCAAAATTGATTACTATTCAAAAGTCATAAATTTTGTTCTCTTTTCCTATCATCTGCTATATGCGTTCTCTCTTGAGGGTTGCATTATGGTTTTGTCTAGCAACTCAAATGAAGAAGGGATATAGGGAAACTGGATTTACCAGTAGGAAAAAAAATCAGCACAGAACTAATTCTTCTATTTCACGTCATTACTTCATAGAAATATATGCATTCTTATGTACAGTCATACATCCTACCAGTGGTGATCAGATTCTCAAATCAATTGACCAAAACCTATTGAAACCACTAGAAGGATTAACCATCTGCCTTATTTCCTTTTCATGGTAGGTTATGCGAAACTGCTGATGAGTTTGGGGTTCAGAGCTTGGTAAGGCAAATTTTTGTTGAAGATATCACAAAAGGGGCTTCACTGGGGTGATCTGGTCATGATCACAGTTTATATCTTAAGATAAAGAGAAGATTAAAATCTTTGCGGAAAACAGAATGACCAAGGATAAGATGCTCCTGACCCAAACCCCATCTCGCCGTCTCTCTCTAGGACGTTCCCCAAGTTCCATGGAACTGAGACACTATTCTAGGAACTATAGAGATTAGGGAAGAAAAAGGTTTGAATCAATTGGCTAACTCTAAATTTACTGGATTTCCCTGAACTGTCTGAGATTGATATTTTGCTACCTAACAGGCTCCAGTGGAAATTGTTACCTCTAAACCTGAGAGGATGACTTTTTCTGTTCATTCAAATGGCCCAATGAAGTTGGGACTGAAAGAGAAAGAGGATGGGATCTAAAACAGACATTGAAATGGATCTGAAAGCAAAGAGGGTAAGTTGGGAACCATTTCTCTGTGAACTGGGTGGTTGGGATGCCCAAGGAAATGGGTTTATATCATCCATTAGCCATGTCATACAAAGGTAGATAGACCTGATTTTAAGATACAGGTGGCAGTTCTGAAGCTCTAAGAAATCTATTAAAACTATCAGACATTGCCAACATGGGAGATGTGTGATGTTTTCCAGTTTGAAGGACAGGATATTAATTATTGTCTATTTTGGTGCCAGTAGTTTTCAAACCCAATTTAAAAATTATACAGTTTTAATCATTCTACAGTGAAAATGAATATAGATTAGGGTGTGCA
This sequence comes from Neophocaena asiaeorientalis asiaeorientalis, assembly GCF_003031525.2. NCBI lineage: Eukaryota > Metazoa > Chordata > Mammalia > Artiodactyla > Phocoenidae > Neophocaena > Neophocaena asiaeorientalis. Next base: position 1,113,548 of record NW_020172814.1, on the reverse strand, counting down.
GCAATGAGGCAGACAAATAAATCCATCCATTTCTCTTTGAGGAGTCTCTGCAGTGTACATTTCTTAGGACAGTTTTACTTGCTTTTCTACCAATGAAAGAGTGAAGGGTAAATGGGACAGGAGACCAGACAGTTCGATGCCCACTAAAATGAGAAGTGGAAGATGCTTGAAGATAAACTTTGTCTGGCTTGACATCTTGTCTGGGTGGTTTGTTCTGCCCGTTCGCTTTCTTTGCCTGGTGATTCGCTGCAATCTCTACAGTTTCTGAGACATACTCTTTATCTCACCTTTCAAATTCAGTTTAAATACCTACCTTTTGAAAGATTGTTGCTATTTACTTTTTTAACTACTTCCCCATCCCTCCCTCATATTTAATGAAAAATAGAAGCTGTTAACACAGGGGAGATTTTTAAAATCTGGTCCAAGGGCAGACAAAAATGTAAGGTAAAAAGAGAGCTAGAAAATTCTATTTATTTTTTAATAAAAATTTTAAAATATTGAACTTTAAGTAGAGTCATACTCTAACTTACTGTAAAACAAATGTGTAAAAATAAATTATGGAGTAAAGGAATTAGTTGATATTAAAACTAATTCACTTACTTTTTACCTACCTCACAAGATTGTTCTGAGAATCAAATGAAAAATCAAAGATTGAGCATAATAAAAACGCTGAAATAATTTTATACTATGGTACGTGCTATTTATACTATGATATTGTTACAAAATGCTTCTAGGTATTTTACCACAGGTATTTTAGTAACACTCTCTCTTTTTCTCCCTTTTGGTTACCCATCATCCCTCACTCATCCTGCTGAAGCCAGTAATCCCCCTGCTCCCCCTCACTCCCCACTTAGGTCTCCAAACAGACTTCTTCAAGAGGCATCTGACTTGTCTATCTCCCAGTGCACATCACGTGTTGTCTGGTTCCACACCCACCCCAACCCTCTTCCAAGAAGCAGAAAATGAAAAGCGAAAAGCAGAAAGAGTAACAGAACCAAACAATTTTTTTGAAGAAAATTATATTTCCCAGTCCATCTTAGAGCTGTTTTGCAAGTGGTTTAGGGAATTGCCAGTCCAGTGCACTCATAAGAGACTTTGGGAATTAAGTCATGAGGGTACAAAGGTAAAGGGTGTGGTATCTGGTTTGTGGGTGAGGATTATGGCAGGACAACTTGATTCTGGAGACAGTAGCTCTGTTATTTGCCTAGTGGTTTAGCCAGAAATCCTGATTCCCTTCCTTCTTGTTTGTGACAGAAATGGTGTGATTCCTGAGTAGCAGCTTCCTGAATCTTAGTTTTTTGATTATGGCAAAGACAGCAACTCCTATAGTGACCCAGCTCTGCAGTGTGTTTTTAAGAGTCATTCCCAGGAGTTCAACCTAGAATCTATTTCTTCAGCTCTCTCAAAAATTGTGGGAACTATCTCTACCCCTTAATCAATCTCTCACTGCTTAAACTACCCAGATGGGATTTTGTTGTTTGCAACTAAAAAAAAATTGTTTTAAAACTGACCTAAACTCACTCTTTCCCTTGTCAAATTCTGCTCTCAGCCAACACTTCCATAACTGTCAAAGGGTGAAATAAACTCTCACTAAGATTTTTCATTTCAATTCACACGCCAGAACTATTCTGAAAATTTACAAGCGAGTATAAATCTTGCCTCTATCTCCAAAAAGATTGAAATCTAGTGTACCTCAGATATCCTATTTGTTTGGATTAAGAAGCTTCATTTAATCCACTTAGGAACCCAACAAGAACTCATATCCTCTTGGAACATAACCTCTTCTTAGCATTGGATGCTCATCACGCACGGTCTTACTGGACTGGCATAGATGTAGGTTTATTATTCAGCCTCTTTAATTTAGCTGCTGAGAAATCACATTAGGAAGGCAGAAGAAAATATCTATTTTGGAGTCATTTAAGCAGAGCATTAAGCTATACAACAGAGCCAAAATTTTCAGAAGGCTATATGATACCCTAAAGATAGAATCCCAAGACAGGCCCACTCTCTAGAATAGGGTCTACTCTGAGTACTCTGTTAATTAAAGCAGGTTCAACATTATCATGACTTTTTATTCTCTTCTATATTTATTGACCTACTTTGTTCCATGTTTTAGGGCATATAGCAGAGATGAGAGTCACCACTGAGGAATCTACTGTGAACAGAAGACACACATGTATAGAGAGATATTAGTGGCACAATGCAAAGATGGCATTGTAGAAGTAAGTAAAAAGCACTATAAGAATACAGACTCAGTCTCAGGAGATTTGATAGGCTTAGAAGTCAAGGAAAGTTATATATACATGAATGTGCAGTATACATTATACCTATTTTTATGTTCTCTTAGGTCCAAACCCATCCTTCTCTATGCTGCTTTGGGATACTTCATGATTCCTTAGTGTTTTATTTGCAGTTACACAGCTAATAACTTTATATATAGTTAACCAATATTTATATTCATTCTCTCTGTTAAAATAATCAGTGTGGTTTTTCTCATGGCTGGTCCTGATTGATACGGAAATTGACAGGTATGAAACAGGGAATCAGAGCCTCATAGATGGTATTTAGGAATTGGTTTGCTTGTGTCCTTAGGTTTGAACACAGTGATGGGCTCCATGCCAATGGAAAATAGGATGCTAATAATTATGCAGTGCAAAGGCATCACAGTTAATCGGATGAACCCCTGTGGTTGAGTGTGATAAAGTGCCTACTGAGGAAAGTGCCTTGAGAGCCCAGATGGCTGATGTTCTTGACCACTGTGGCAGCCATGATAACTGTGAGGACCGTGGTGTGGGCTGGATTCTTCTGAGTACTCTGCCGTGATTAGAGAAAGAAGTGGCAAGCTCAAGTCTAAATTCTTATCAATCACAGATCACAAAAGAGAAGTTATGTGGCACCCCTTAAGGAATCTCTTATCTCTTGTAACCTCTGGGCTGACATCTCTGAAAATCAAACACAACATTTAATGGTGTGTGTTACAGAATTACAGACTATTCTGTTGAAGTCACAACTTCACCAGGTATCTAATGTTCAGGTCAGGACACTGGGAAGTAGAGTTCCTGATATTTGAAAAGGAGAGATCTAGCTGGACTCAGACAAAACCCAGACACATACACCCCTGAGTTACTCTGAATTTCCCTCTAATACTCATTACTGACAGCCTAACCTGGAGCCAACTAGCAAAACAGAAATGTGTCTGCAGGGTCGCGACTCCAGCACCACAGGGTAGACTGTAGAAGGGTAGGTTTGGAGCTGAGAGACAAGAGTCTGGCACAAATGTGCAGCCCAACCGTCTAGTGTGAGAGGTAGCGTGGCGTACCAGAAAGACCCAGCTATGCCGTTCTGTGATCTTAAGTAAGTCTCTGCCTTTGTTTCTGCATTTGCATATTGAAAAGAAAATATTGGACTAGATTGGTAGTTTAGTTCCACTTTTGTTTTGAGTAGCAAAAACCTCTTATCAAATAAAACCATGTATAAAACTCTAATATATAAAACATATAAAAATAAGCTGCTCTGATTATATTTTGTACCCAACTGGGGGACCTCCCCTTGCCCACTGTATCCACTCCGAGCTACCTCTTCAGGGCCCTAAGGCTCTACTGAACACAGTCAGTAAACCTCTCAATAGGATAATCTCTCAAGATCCTTCTTATTCTAAAGGTACCTGATTCTGAGATGCTTCATGTCTAACGTACCTTGTTCTTAAACTGCAGTCTCTGACCAGCAGCATCGTATCACTGGAGACTTGGCAGAAATTAAAATTGTCAAGGCGCTGAACTCAGACTGCCTGGGTTCTTCACATCTCAGTCTCCCCACTCACTCACTGTGCACCCTGGGAACAAGGAGCTTACCCTCTGCTTTCATTTCCACCCCTGGAATTTCCATCCGGAGGACCCTTCGTCGGAAGGAGGGAACTCAAATAACATAAGAAAATCCCTTGGCAGGACAAACAAGTCACGTTCCTGAGAAATTCAGAGTGAGGCACTTTCCATAACTACATATGTCAAGTGACCGCATGGAAGAAAACTTTATAACGACAGGCCAAGGTCACCTCACGTTAATAAGAGAGGCCTCACGTCTTTCAAACAGGAGGGAGCTGATTTCCAAAATGACCAATGGCAGATACCAAAGGGTCACGAGGGCCCAAAAGAGAGTGGAAAGCACTTTGTTGTAGAAACTGGCTGGCAATTCAAGAACAATAAGCCGGGAGACTAAAGCCCTCTGGGGGGGGCGTGGGGTCTCAGAGTGGCTTCCCAAAGGATCACCGTTCCTACAAATTAGTCAGCTGCCAGATTTGGTAAGCATCGTAAATCTCTAAGAACACGGCTGCACTCGTGAGGTAACCCAGGTGTGTGGCCATGGAGGATGCTGGAATATGCAAGGCCAGCACTGCCTGTGTGCCAAATGGGTCACAGCCGCCCCTCTGGGCACAAGTTTCCCAGGCCCCTTAGTGGAACTGCTCCCAATTAACTGCTTTGTCTGTCTCCAAGCCCGCCTCTCTGTGGGACATGGGGTTCCTCTCAGATTGGTGGTCTCTCTCTCTCTCTGTCTCCCTCTCTCTCTCTCTTATTTCCACACATGCATGACAGTCTTAATCAGACATCACATCAGTCCCCTAGAGCTTTTCTGAGACTATGTTAGCGAATCCATCACTGAGGATGTCAGGCTCGATGAAAAGAAGCCCTGGGTGAGTGGGGAGAGAGCAGGCTCCGGGTGCTCTCCTCCTCGTACCGGCCTTCGGATCTCAAGTGCTTTCGCCATCCTGGCCTCTGGCATCCTCAGCTCAGGGATCAGAATGTGATTTTTAGATTTCTTCCCGTGTGGTCATGGAGAATATCTTATATGTTTGAATATCAAGAATTTTATAAACGTCGAAGTACCTCCAGCATCATACTTTCTTCTTTAAACTTTCTAACAGAGCAGTGGGTGTGAAAATGTGGGTAAAGAGTATGAGAGGAATCCCAGAGGTCCCCAGTGTGGCAATCCCGGTGGCCCAAAACTCCTGACCACATACGCAGGAGTCTCAACTTTGGGAAATCCTGTAGGCCTTGAAACTTCACTGACTTCCTTTCCATCCACCAGAAACTTCAAACTGTTCCTGTCCCACACCAACAAACGCAGTAACATAACCAAGTGTGTCTTTTCTTTCTGTCTCTGGATTTTATCGGGTCTTACTGAGAAAATACCTTAATTAAATACAGTACAATAATTATATGTAGAACACTCAATACGTAAGCAGTGATGGCTTGCAGGGTACTGTGCTATATTTTAAAAGATAGGCAGAGTCCCGTCCTGTCTTTGCAGAAAAAAGATGCATCAACACACACTGAGTGGCATAGGACCTGCGAATAAGGGCTGACATGAATAAGTACCCTAGTAGCTCAAGGAGTGGATGTTGAGCTTGGCCAGAAGGTTTAAAGAAGATTTCCTGGGTAAAATGGACTTGAGCCTTTCTTCACAAGAAGCAGTCTAGTGCAGAGAGCCCACTGGAGATGAAGGTTTGAAATGGACCAAGAATTTCAGCACCTCACATTTCCCATGCTGGCCCTGCTAATAATTCCAGCAATTCCAGAGGCTTTAAAGCATAGAAATGAGTTCTTTTTTTTTTTTTTTAACATCTTTATTGGAGTATAATTGCTTTACAATGGTGTGTTAGTTTCTGTTGTATAACAAAGTGAATCAGCTGTACATATACATATAGCCCCATATCCCCTCCCTCTTGCGTCTCCCTTCCACCCTCCCTATCCCACCCGTCTACGTGGTCACAAAGCACCGAGCTGATCTCCCTGTGCTATGTGGCTGCTTCCCACTAGCTATCCATTTGACATTTGGTTCCTTTATATAGCATTTTTACCACATGTGGCTCCACATTAAATATTAACTTTTATATATTTTACATATGTTTTTTGTTATAAAAATATATTTTATACTTATATTTTATGTTACACGTATTTTAATATAACATATATTTTGTGTTACATATATTTTATATTTTGGGCTCATCATACATAATTTTTAGACAACAAATGGTAAGCGCTAAGTTTCATTTAACCTTGTGTTCCATTTCAGAGACCTGACTCACAGATGTGTGTGCTCTGACTGAATGAACACGTGAGTGAGCAGCGTCCACAGACACCTCTGAGTGGAGTGCTTCCTCTCCTTTATCTTTCAGTTATACATATAGCCCCATATCCCCTCCCTCTTGCGTCTCCCTTCCACCCTCCCTATCCCACCCGTCTACGTGGTCACAAAGCACCGAGCTGATCTCCCTGTGCTATGTGGCTGCTTCCCACTAGCTATCCATTTGACATTTGGTTCCTTTATATAGCATTTTTACCACATGTGGCTCCACATTAAATATTAACTTTTATATATTTTACATATGTTTTTTGTTATAAAAATATATTTTATACTTATATTTTATGTTACACGTATTTTAATATAACATATATTTTGTGTTACATATATTTTATATTTTGGGCTCATCATACATAATTTTTAGACAACAAATGGTAAGCGCTAAGTTTCATTTAACCTTGTGTTCCATTTCAGAGACCTGACTCACAGATGTGTGTGCTCTGACTGAATGAACACGTGAGTGAGCAGCGTCCACAGACACCTCTGAGTGGAGTGCTTCCTCTCCTTTATCTTTCAGGGCGTTCATTTCATTCACTGTGAGTTTATAAATGGCATGGATTTTGGAGTCAGACAACCAGAGTTCAAATCCAGCCTTTGCTAATCACTTGGCTGATGACTTTCAGAAATCTACTTAACCTTCCTAAGACCTCGGTTTCCTTATTTGCAAAATGGGATAATAACCCTTCAAGTGAAATAAGGTATTTGAAAGCAGTAAGCATAGCCCTCAATACATAGAATTAACTTCCCCGCCGTCAGCACCCAAACTTCTTTGTTCTCTGGCATTTTAGTGACTAGTGTCATTGTCTTTCCCTTTTACCTTACTAAAGGGAGAAGCTTCTAATCCCCCCATCTATCTACCCACCTATCTATTTCTCTATATATCTGTCCTCCCCACTAATATCTAAGCTATGTGAGTTCTGGAGTAACACACACACTAGCTTTCGGATCTCGCCTACCAACCCAAAGACCTTGTGCTTTACTTAACAACTCTCAGCCTCAGTGCTCTCATCTGTAAAATGGGGTTCATTCGTTTCCATTCTTTATAGAATTATTGTAAGGATTAATTGAAGTCATTTACATAAAGGATTTATCAGAGACCCTGGCTCAAAAAATGTTAGCTATTGCAAAGGTTAGCTTTTTCTCTCTTCCATTTCCTCTCAGGAAGCTTTAGTCTCTAGAGGGCATGACCTGAATACCCATAACCTGAGAGTTCTTTTTTGAGTATTTCCTTAAAACTTGACATTGAAGCAAAGCACTCCCAGGGACTGAAAGCAAACATCTCTGTCATTTCACTGAGACAGCCACTCTCCTCACAGAGCTCATAGCTCCTTTTTTGGCTGTTTGGCTTCCTCTGTAATCACCGAAAACTCAGGATTTCTCCCCTGTAGGGTTTTGTTTTCCATTTTATCAGAATCTGACTGAGATCTCAGACTGTTTCTGGGCATCCGCAAAGGGTATTCAAACCTGCCCAGAAGAGGAGAAGGACAAACTGCCAAGATCTCAGGACTTGGAGGCTGGGCGCAAGGCCTGGGTTATCTTGCTGATGTGGGCAGCGCCTGCTGCGTGGTCTCCAGCCTCTCACAGCTTTGCTAGGACTCACTGACTCTATATTTTTCTACATTGAGGTTAGGGTTTAAGTGACATCAAAGGGTCAGAGGGAATGTTAAGATAGCCTAGGTCACTGTTTCAATCCATACTCAATACTACTGCCCTCTTTGATGCCCTGCCCCCCCGGATACATAGACCACTAATTAGGAATCCGAATGGACGAGTTCCCATGACATTCTAAAAGGCAGAAAACAAATCCCTCCCTTTTTCTAGCTCTGAAATTCCCTTGCACATATATATACGTATGCTTGATATGTGCTTGGAAGATACAAACACATGCATTCATTTCTAAATGACAACCCCTGAGCATCCTCAATTTTATTTTTATTATTATTAATTATTTTATGCCATGGGTGAATAAAATAGTCTTATTATTTCTTTTCCTATTCACCTTTCATCGTAATTCACCCACACACTCACACACAGCCCTTTCCCATGCTCACACTCACTCCTCACTCACCTGATAGAAAAAATAAAAGGCACACATGGGGTCTAAAGTCTCTTTTTAAAGCAGAACATTTTAGTGTCCAATTTAAAATGCAAACTGTATTTTCTAACTATTCCATTCTGCTGTTTTCCTCTTAGAGTTTAATACCTGGCCCTTGCGTTAATAAATATATATTTTTTATAAGATTATGAACACTTTTACTCCATATACTTAAAGCCATGGCTGGGAGAGATTTTTAAAAAAGGGAAAAAACTTCTGGGAAGTGTTTAGATAGGAGAAAGAGAGCTAAAACAGGAATCAGGAGTACTGTAGAAAAAAAATAGGACGCTGGACACTGAATAGAGAAAAGTAAGTAAGCTTTTATAACATTGTGGGGTTTTCCCCAAGTTTGCATCATTTGTTTTCTCTTGATTTTCTGACATTAGCTTGTCAATTGAATTTCATTCCTAACAGCAGTAGCCTTACACAAACCAGCACTCTGGCCTCTCGGGCCCTGCAGCTCATTGTCAACCTACCTACCCCACGGGAGACCTTGTTATTCCTCTTTAGAGGTCTGAGTGTGATGGTTTTTCATCTCGCAGAGCAAGCTGGGATTGGGGGAACCCTCTGTGTTAGAACTTCTGGCTTGATGTTCTGTAGACTCACAGTCAGCTCTGAGGTGAACTGTATGCGCTGTGGCTCTGTAATGAGCATTCAACAATGTGCTTTGTGTCCACAGGTGTCCCATCCAGAGCATCCAAGCTAATGGACAGTTAAGGAAATGACCCAACAGCTGGCAGGCCTCCCCTGCCGTTGCCAATATTGTCTTCATGCTCTAGGCGGTGCCGAATTATAACACACGCGCAGCAAAACTAGCACAGAAGCCCCACGTCCACCACTCTCTGCTCCTCCAAACTCTAAGGTGAGTACCACTTATCAGACTGGCTTCGGACAGCCTTCTACCTGCTCACAGCTTGACTAAGAATCAAAGAAATGTTTGCTTTGCAAGAAGATAATCCTTTAAACCAAATATGGCTTGAAGTTGTTTGGCTTTAAAATAGTTTTTAAACTATTCTCTCTCTCTCTCTCCATATATATATATACACACACACACATATATATACACATATACATGTATATATACACATATATATTTTATTCCTATTTGTATATTATGAATATATGAATAAGAATGAAATGATTATACATATATAGTCACAGTTTCATATTTCACCACCTAAAAAGATAACCCAATGTCTTTGTTTATGCCCATGTGCTAACTACAGAATTCATGTGGCAGTATTTCTCTTGTCATTAATAGGGCTTATCACTGATGCCAAGTTCTTACATGACAGATGATAAAAAATGTTTTACATGTGGATTTATAATTTCTCTATAGCAACATTATTTTTGCTAGATATTTACTAAAGCTTGAGAAACTTTTTCAATGAACATTAGCATATGGTTCCCTCTCCTTGTCTAAACCCTATTTAATATTCATTTCTCAGTTGAGATACAGCCACAGACTTTGGAATTCAAACATATGATCCCAGATTTAAATACATGTAATCAGTAAACATAAAATATTGTTTAATGCTTAAGTCTTGAGTTAAGGTTCTATTCATAAATTTATTATTAGAGTTTTTATTTGTTTTTTTTTAAACAGACCATACGTGACTAAGTAAAACAGTATGTTTAAGATTAATAACTTTAATTTTCATAAATATATTGTACTTCAAGTTACAGATTAAGAAGTTTAGACTTAGTTATTGAAATTGTATGAGATAACATTTTAACAGTTGTTTTTATCCCTGCACGGGAACAGAAAAGAATTTGGTGGAAACTCAGTAGGCCTTCCCTGATACTCTCCTCCCTAAACCATCCCTCCTTCCCTTGACAAACACAATCATTCTCCATCTAACTACCCTGTTTTATTTTCCTCATAACTTACCACTAACTGAAATTGTGTCTACTTATTTCGGTCTTCATTCATCAAGAATAAAAGCACGTACCCTCTACATTTTCACCCTTGTGTTGCCGTATAGTATAGTATGTGGGTATCCTATAAATATTTGATGAGTGGGGCTGCTTCCCTGGTGGTGCAATGGTTGGGAGTCCGCCTGCCGATGCAGGGGGCGCGGGTTCGTGCCCCGGTCTGGGAGGATCCTGCGTGCCGCGGAGCAGCTGGGCCAGTGAGCCGTGGCTGCTGGGCCTGCGCGTCCCGAGCCTGCGCTCCGCGGCTGGAGAGGCCACGGCAGTGAGAAGCCCGTGTTAAAAAAAAAAAAAAAAAATTTGATGAGTGAATAAATGGGTAGATGTTTTCATCTATACTCTATTTTAAAAAATACAAAATATATAATCTCATATAGTTATTTCTCAGAAGTAATATATAGACAGATATATACAGGCAGTCACTGCTTTACACAGAAGTGTGAGACAATAAAAATGGTCACGTAAAGTGAAACCATGGAAAGCAACCTTAATAATCATTGGGAATAGTTATGATTGTTCCTTGAGCTTCAAAAATCTTTTGCCAAATCATTAAAAATATCTTACTATCAGAGGTAAATGTATAGGGAAATAAAGAAATATAGCAAAGTTCATACTTATTTAGTATATGGTAAGTTACAACATTAGAAATGTTAAGATATAAAGTGTTTCGTTTTTTCGGTAAAATACTGATCAAGACTACTTTGAACAGCTTGCTTTCTTTTTCTCACTGTGTAAATTACAATACAGAGTGAGCATCTTTTCTATGCCTTGGCCAATTGTCATATGCCTTTCTAGGTCTGGATTGGCCTCCGACGTTTTATTCTTCATGCTTTCAACATCTTAAAATATACTTGAGAATTAAGTGAGTTTCTTGCCAGCATCAGTCCCTTTGGGACATCTTCATCCTCTTTGTTTTCTCTCCCTTTCTCATTTATACAGACAAGCGTGGCTCCACTAAGTGTCTTAGGCTGCGTAATGCAGAGCCTCTCAACTGGCAGCAGTGTCAACGTTCCCACCTACAGGTATTTCTTCGCTAACTCCATTTATGTTTCATTTGAATTTCACTTCCAGTGTTAAATCACCTCTCATTTCTTGCCTGCACATTCATTTCTGTTGGCCAATTTCTTCTTTAAATTGTCTGTTTTTGAAAAATGTCATTGGGTTTATACTGGGAGACAAGGAGGCAACAGTACTCCATGCTTCACTGTCTGTGCATAAAATGAATAACAGATGCAGAGGGACCAATGATGGGCAAAGGATGAAGGAAGTGATGTGCCTGGTCACTGATCAGAAAGCAAATCTATTATGGAGTGCTTTGTGGACTGAGAAGCTAGCAGTTTAATTTGTACTTTATGCAATTATTTATAGTTAATATACTCAAATTTGAACCATGCTGCTGGGGAAGAGGTGCTAATTAACTAAACTGTAGTAACAAAAATTCATGCACATTGGAACCATGCAAAACAAAAACTGCCTGTAATTGAAAGTACCATTTCTCTCTCAAACTTTCACATGACTTCTATCTCTATGTATGAGAGAAGCTACTTTAGAAACGTGCAAAATCGGGTTTTACCCTCAGAAGTCATGTATTAAAAACAGAGGGATCATACATTCCTTATTGCCTTTCCCTGAGAATAGAGAGCTGTAGATTTTTGGTTAGTGCATAGGTCAAAGAAAACAAGATGTTGTCACTATGCTGCTACATATTTGCATGTATTAGCCAGGATCAGAAATGCATGAATCAGTGGTTTTCAAACGTCATCATGTGTTAGAATCACCTAGATGGATTATTAAAACACAGATTGCTGACCCCACCCTCCGAGTTTCTGATTTAATAGGTTTGGAGTGGTACCTGGGAATCTGCCTTTCTAATGAGTTCCCAGGTGAAAGTGATGCTGCAGATCAGGAACCACATTTTAAGAACCACTGACTTAAGCACATTCGGAATCATGAAGAGAAAGAAAAGAATCGGGAGACTAAAATCTGGCAAGAGCACAGAAGCTAAATCAAAGTGCTTTGGGTGTCTTAGAGATCTTTTATTTTAGGCTTCTAGTTTTACAATTAAGGAAGTGGAAGCCTGCAAAATTCAAATTATTTAATTCAAATACAAAATTAGCCAGACTTAGAGTCTGGTCTAAAACCTAGAATCTATAACCAATACTTTCTGGAAGATAGCTAGCACCATAAGAGACCCTATTCTCAATAGCTATAAGGTGAAACTATGACACACACACACACACACACACACACACACACAAAGAGTTTCTCAAACTTTGCTGCATATGAAATGGCCTGGTTAAAAATAAATATTCTGATTAATTAAGGCTCTGATTTCAGAGGTGGAGGATGCAACCCCATGAGATCCAAATGCATGTGAACTGTTCTTTAAGAAACGGCTTTAGAGTTGTGTAAGCCAATGTTTTAAAGCACAGAGTCTATACAAAGGAGAGAACAGAATGCCAACTTTTTTTTGAATTATTTTTACAAAATACTTTTACGGACTATGAAAACTCCCCAAACTATCCTATGAGATGGATGAGGCACCTTCTTGGAGAAACCTTGGTCAAGCCTCCTCCATTCTAGCAGCTTCCTTTTCCTCATCTGTATAGGGGTAAAATTATTAAAACTGATCTCAGGGCTTCCCAGGTGGCGCAGTGGTTGAGAGTCCGCCTGCCGATGCAGGGGACATGGGTTCGTGCCCCGGTCCGGGAGGATCCCACATGCTGCGCGCGGAGTGGCTGGGCCCGTGAGCCATGGCCGCTGAGCCTGCGCGTCCGGAGCCTGTGCTCCACAACGGGAGAGGCCACAGCAGTGAGGGGCCCACGTACCGCAAAAAAACAAACAAACAAACAAAAAAACTGATCTCATACAATTGTTCTGAGGATTAAATGAGATAAAATATATGAAGGCAATTTGTGAAGGGAAAAATATTACATGGGTTTTAGTTGTTAGCTTCATTATAGAGAAGCCTAAACAGGATATGATTTTTTTAATATCAAGTGGAGAATCTGCAGATAAAAAGATTCTTAATTGTATTACAATAGGCTCATCCTGGCAGAAGCTTACTTATTGGTCAAAGGAACCAGAAGAGGTAAAACCTCTGTAAAATCACAAGACTTCACCTTCACAGGCCCCAAATTACGTGGAACAGGACTTGGAGACTAAATCCTAATCTGGAACAATAAAAAATATAATATATCCTAGGCTCCATGGTTTTCTTAGAAAACATCTTGTCTAATCTCTGTCCCCAAGACATTTCCTGCCTCTTCTGACTCTCCAATGAACTGGGGATTGGAAACCAGACAATTTTGACTTCCCGAGCTTTCTTTTCTTTTAGCAAAGCTAAAAGAATAATTTTTAAGGAAGGAAAATGAAAATGATCCATTTACCTTGACTCTGCCCTCACTATGAAGGAGGATCCTGGAACTGGAGAAAGAAAATACCAGAAAGGGAGAAAGAGTCTGCCTTCCCGCAGACTGTTGGACATAAAGACACTTTCTCCCTTTGAGGGCCCATCACTTGTTTTTCTCCACATATTTTAATCAATATTCGTTGAGCCATAACAATCTGGCTTCCACAGTCACTCTGGTGCTGAGTTTCATGAGTAACTACTTTTTCCACTGGCTGCAGAAGTAATGAGTCTGTACCTGCTGGCAGAAGATCATTCCTTTGGGCAAAGCAAAATCAGCAGTTTCAAGGGAAGTGTGGGCATCTCAGTGTGGTGATCAGCCCACATCTAAAATGTAAACAAAGTACAGAAAGCAACTCACAGGCCAACTGATCTCTTTTGGAAGGTGTGGCTTCAAACCATTCCATGTGCATGTGAAATGCCTAGACCTCATTACAGAGTTTTCCTGAAAGCTGATGCATCCAAGGAAACCTTAAAATAAGGACCAAAGTCATAACATATATTTCCCAGAAAATAAAACTGTTAACGCGGCCTTGCCTCATTCTAGCAAAAGTATGTCGCAAGATCTCTTGAGGAGGAAGGTATAGTACTGAGCTCGGGGATTTGAGTTAGATGGGAGCCTGGTCACCACCGTCCACCACATGCCTGAGGCTCCTTCTCATGAAAAGGTCTCCTAGACGTTGAGGGTGCCCATGAAGGTCAGAGACCTGAGAAGCCTGAGTCCGGCTCACACTCTGTTCTGAGGATAATCCAGTCTCTCCACAATTCCTTCTAGCCCAGAACACTTCCCTCTTCCCCCCATATCAGCTCTTTCTCTAGACTTCTTCCATCAGTGGCACTGGAATTCTTTCAAATTGGTCAACATCTCATTTTTCACTACCCTATCATGCCCCTACCTTCCATCCTAACATCTAGACTTCCATCCTAATGTCAGATAGCTTTTATTTTCCTTCATAGTGTCTCCAGAAAGAATTCCTCCTAAGTACCGACTTATGTCAAGGCATCAGAAATCCATCCATCCATTCATTTATTCATTCTTTCAGACGTTTGGTATCATGCAAAGCATTGGGCTAGTTAAGTAAGGGAGAGACAGTCATTTAAAATAACCACTGTATGGTAAGAATGAAGTCAGGATTCACACTCTTGTCTCTACCGAGAACTCCCACTCTCTCCCTTATCTTTTTCAGTCTTTAAACACAAGTCAGGAGACACTTCCTCTTGGAAGCCTGCCCTGAATCCACCCCCAGCTGAATTAGGTGTCTCTCTTATGGGCTTTCAAAAGTGCCTATCTAGATCATTGCACTGATACTGCATCCATTTTCTGTTGATGTGCCTGGCCCCCAACTAGACTGTGAGCTTTAAAGACAGAGACTGTGTTGTATTCATCTCTGCATTCCTAGTACTTAACATAGAGCCCAGTAGACTGTGCTCGTTGCGTATTTTTGAATGAATGAATGAATGGATATAAACTATGAAAGAAAAATCATAGAAAGTTGTGAAACAGAATAAGGAATAAGTATTCATTTTTAACTAGAGGAATGAAGACAATTTTCATGGAGGAGATGGTATTGAAGCAAAGCACTGAAGCGTGAACAGGATTTCCAGAATTTGGAAAGATCAAGGGCTTGGGTCAGCCGCTCCGTGGCATGTGGGATCCTCCCGGACCGGGGCACGATCCCGCGTCCCCTGCATCGGCAGGCGGACTCTCAACCACTGCGCCACCAGGGAAGCCCCGGGAGGATTACTTTTTAAAACCTAACGGATTCTCTCCACCTCTAATCTGTTACTTCTCTGAAAATAATCTTTCTTATACTCTAGCAAAGTTTTTTGTTTTCCTTCCTTGCTTGTGGAGAACCTTCAGTGATGCCTTACTATCTATCAGGATAGAATCCGAGCAGGTCAGCTTGCCCTTCAAGGGTCTTGCTATCGTTACCCAAAACTTTTTTTCTAATCCTAACTTTCACTCCTTGGCCACCCACTGACTGCACAAATCAGGCCCTTCTGCTCTCTGTCCCCCAGTATCTTGCTTTTTATCATCTCTTTGGCGTTCCTCTTTCTCCATCCCTCACCTACAATGCCTTCCCCGTGCCTTCTTGCCATAGACAATACTACTCTGTCTTTGTAAACCCTACCCCCTTCATGCAGCCTCCCTTTTCCACTTCAGATTGGAATACCTTCTTCTTCTAGACAATGTGATAACAACTCGTTTACCATTTCATCATCGTATGGTTTTCTAACTATAAGCCTGCTTTGTACCCCTTATGAGGACCGAAATAAGGTACCTACAAGCTAGGATAATGGATGGTGGCTTTTTGTAACATGCACAGTGTTCCAGACAAATATTCTATTGATGAAAGATTCTTGCTAACTTACGCACTGCTCTAAGGATGTACGAGGAGTCTTTCCTTCAGGCAGACATCTTATTATTCAGCTACCAGCAGATGGGGGTGCTTACCCTAGATATCATATTTAATTTAATGAGAAGAAATAAATTATCTATTATCAGTGTGTCTACGTTATGAAATCACTAACTTTGCCTATGTTATCATATAAAAACTTGCTACTTTCCTCCTTCATTGATAGAATTATAGTTATTTTTACCTCTTCCGTGCAGCCAATGTAATGGCATTTTTTTTTAACTGTGTGACCAGCCCTTTAAGATAGGTGCATCTTTTTCACTGTTTTTACCCTTGCCCTCGTCATCGTGGGGCTCCTTCATGCTTTTCAGCCTTCCAGGCTTCGCCCCTCGTCAAACCACATCAATACCAGTCTCAAACCTTAATCGTAAGCAGCATCTAGTGGGATAAAGGCTCAATACTTCACGTAAAGGAGCAACTTCATCACACACAACAGGCTGCGGGGCATGGAGAATCCATCACCTAACCTTTCCCAGCCTCTGTCCATCTGTGCCCCACTGTTGGATATCCAGGCTTGACAGTGAATGCTTTCCAATGGGAAACTGTAGCAGGATTTTTTTTCCCATCCTTTGGTCCCCATTGTATGTTCAGCTGCACTGAAGCTAGCTGCTAATCAAAGCCAGAGACTCTCATACACAAACAAACAAGGCATTGTGGCCTCCCCTGGGGCTGGAACACAGCAATCCAACAAACAATTTGGTCAGGTGATAGCAGCCTGGAGGAACAGACAGAGCATTGCCCAGACATCCTCCTGTCTTCACTCCCCCCGTCCCCTTCCTCAGCACGAGCCAGTCGAACCACCAGGCCAGGAGAACCGATGCTTGAGAAAGCAATGGAGAATAAAACAATATGCAATAATATGCAGTCAGAAAGGTCAGGTCTGACAACAGGATTCTTTGTCCAAGAGAGTGTATTCTCTAGATCATAGTGAGGTAGGAATAAAATACATAGCATGAGAGCATATTCCTGGATGCAGGAAAGAGGAAGAAGGAAGGGATTGGACCAAAATATCTTCAGATGCTCACTGGGCCCTTGTCATAGGACAGTGGGGTGGCGGTGGAAGAGTGTGATTTAGGAGCTTTTTTTTTTTTTTTTTGCGGTACGCGGGCCTCTCACTGCTGTGGCCTCTCCCGTTGCGGAGCACAGGCTCCGGACACGCAGGCTCAGCGGCCATGGCTCACGGGCCCAGCCACTCCGCGCACAGTATGTGGGATCCTCCCGGACCGGGGCACGAACCCGTGTCCCCTGCATCGGCAGGCGGACTCTCAACTACTGCGCCACCAGGGAAGCCCTGATCGAGGAGCTTTGTGGTTAGATATATTTGATCTACAATCTCAGTTCTACCTCTTACTACCTCGTGACCTTGGACAAGTTACTTAACCATTCAGAGACTCGGTTGCCATTGTTAGTAATGTTGGGGAATTGTGCTCAGAAAGGAAAAAGGAGGGGAATGCTAAGACAAGAAAGCAAGGTCTTCAGCTTCCAGAAGTAGCTAGTGATAGAGGATGACGGCTCCTCCCTGGCCCTGGCAGTTCCTAGGAACACAGCCTCAGAGACACTGGTAGCTTCTGAACTTTGACATACTGCCATGTGTCCCCAGAGCACATCAAGGGAAACTAGGGATGCCCACGGCCAGCATGAAGCCTGGATACAAGATGTCTTCATACAACAGCAGGAGCTGGGACTCTGGGTGCCTGCACATTGATAATGGAAACACCCCTGAGTATGAAAGACAGAGCAGAAAAGCTAGAGATGCCAAAGAAAATGATTGCTCACATCACAGTTTTTGGTTAGGGCAGCCAGTTAATGTTAAATCTTGCCAGGGTTGATGGAGATTGCAGGAGAGAGGGGACATTGAGTAGGAACTAGGTTAAAGGTTATCTTAATTCTATGAAATGATAAACATGAACTGAGTACCTACTGTGTGCCATTTGTTATTTGGGTAGTGGTAACGTGAAAGAACTAGAAACAACTGTCTAGCAGTACAGTATAGAACAGAGAGGTTCAGTGGGAAGATGCAGGACCACTGAAACTCAGAATTAATGTAGTGACTTTCTTTAAATACAAAGGGTAGACAATCCAAAATGATTTAATAATTGAAGCCTCTTCATATGGAGACCTCCAAATGGAAATAAAATCAGTTAGATGCTATCGTGAGGAACCTATTATAAGATCTGCAGATTTACTTCAGGAAACACCAGTCAATATTTCCATGTCTTATCCTTTCTAGGATGTGCCTTAAATGTCCCTCATTTGCACGTGGTGCTCCTCATTGGGTATGTCCCCATCCTCATTTCAGTAAAAGTCAAATTTATCAGATAAGCCACAGTCCCATAGTTTCTCCATTTCCAGCTTCTGGGAGAGAATTTTTTTACTTGCTCCTTAAAGCCTTACTAACTGTCCTATACTCAACTGTCACATTTCTCACCTCTTCCAATTCAGAGGTTCCTGGCCTCCCCACAGGAACTCCAATCTCGCTGCAGCTTTAGGAGTCACAGTAGATACAAATATTTGAACATTCTCAAGGGACAACGTGTGATTTTGCTTAAATTCCACCAAGAGTAGAGATAAGCAATCCCATGTCACGTTAGATGAGTAGTGAAATCTATTCCCTTTTGAGGAAAACAGCCCCTAATACTTACGCTGATCTTCCTCACCAAAGAAACATTAAAATCACCTTAAGAAGAGTGGTCACACCTTCCTCTATTCTACACTTATTTTCAATAGTTGCTCAAGTTCCAATAGATGATCATAAATCTGGCTATACCTTGGTATGGACTTGGAAGTTAGACAAGGAAAGGGGTCAATCTGAGATGGCAAGGAGGCAAGGAAATAATATTTGTTCTTCAAAATTAAACAATTTTTAATAGAAATGCCCAAGTCTAAACGTTTTTCTGATTTCAACAGATATTTAATGTTACGCATTAGAGGCGGCAAATGGAAGTCAGGGTAGAAACCTAACCCAGGAAGCTAACTAGTGTGTGTGTAGCTAAGCCCTGGGCCTGGAGGGATCCTGTTGTGCCCATGAAAGGGAGCCCCTGGGTCTTTCCCTTGGTCTCCTTTCATGATCCCCCCGCAAGAGTGGGGGAAATATGAATAGAAACAATGGGGTGGAGAGTGTAAACTTTATGGATTAGTTGACTCCAGTGACCAGGTTGTCTAAGTCATGGCCCTGCATCCAAGATTGCTCAAGTTCTATTTGAGGCAGCAACTCTTCACTAGAACAACTGATTGATTCTGTTTTGCCTTCAAATACTTCCTCTGAGAGGAACATGGAGGGGACAGGCTGGTTCCTGTCCTGGAATGACTTCTTGGCATTTTTATACTAAGAGGCATGTAGAGCTTAGGAGATTTAGAAAGCAAACAAGACAAATCCACTGGAGAGAAACCTCCTAACGAACCCCACCAGAGCCAGATGGGCCAAAAGGGCCCAAAGAGAGTTGCCGAGCAGTTCATCCAGAGTGGAGGAGACCTCAGCGCTATCTAGTAGAGTTTTCTGTGAGGTCTGAAGCTCCTCTCCGCAAGCTCATGCTTGGCTTCTGTCTATCAGATTTTTGGATGTTCTCCCTACGGTCTCAGTTCAAGTCCACTTCTATTTCTTTTGTCTTCTTGGTTCTGCTGCCTTTGAAGTTAACTGCTCTCATTTTAACCTCTTGCAAGAGAACATCACTGGATGAGATGTTGGAAACCCACAGTTAGCTTGCTTTTAGGAAATGTGGATCTAGTTAGAGAGAAGTTGGTAGAAATCCACCTCTACCAACTTATTCCTGCTAAATTGCTTTTGATCTGTTTCTCCAAACCAAATTCATTTATGACAGCCTTGAAGTACATCTTCAAATCCCCAGATATCATATATCAGAGGGCAGACTCTGTGATCCCTAACCATCAGACTCAAACCACTGTTTTAAAAGGCTAGAAATCATTTCAGGCTCAAGTTGGTGGGAATCCCAATACTGGCATAGACAATAAAAGCCTTCCACCCCTCCTCTACAAACAAGAGTGCGGTTGACAAACCCAAATTTGATCTGACTCACTTTAAACTAGAGCCAATCTGTACACTATTCATTCCAAATAATTATAGAGCAAATAAATAATTCACCCAAGGATGCCAAGCCCTGGAGTGACGTGCATCAAAGAGGTTTGCTGCCCCTGCAGGTTTACCCACGTGCAGTGCATTAGGCCCTCTCTTCTTAGCCCAGAGCAGCTCAGAAGTTCCGCAGGCTCCTGGGACCTGCTAAGGGGGTGAGATTGGACCTGGGTGGGATCAGGCAGCTGTGGCTTCCCTGGGGAGACTTTTACCCCTGGATATGTATCTGGAAGGGTCCTCAAGGTTAAGAATGGAAGATAATGTTTACTCAGCTTGACCTTTAATTTGTACACACTAAGGTCCACAGGATTATCTGTTCCGTCTAAACAGCACATCCTTTGCTGGGAGAAAGATTATTTGTTTGCTTCGTGGGATTATGTTTGTTTGTTTGCATTTTTCTATTTCCAACTTTTTAATGAGAGTCCATCAGATTAATCTACTAAGCTTTCTTTATGATTCAAATTTACCCATGTCAAGCTAAATAAATTGAATTTCCATCTTAATTGGCCCACTTAGTAGAAACAAACGCACATGTTAATGTGTGGAAAGCTACAAACATATAGCATACATCGATTACTATGTTGATCTAAAGAGCAGGACACACAATTATTTGTGCAACTATTTTCAAAGGTTAAATCAGAAAAACTATGAAAGTGTATCAGAGTGTTAACAGTGGTGTCCATTTTGAGCAGGATTATAAGTCATTTTTTCCCTTCTTCATAATTTAAAAATTAATATCTTGTAGCATGGACATTTTTATAGAATGAGGAAAAATAATATGTTTCTCCAGGTATATATTTGTGTTTTCCTAATAACAAACATAATAATGAAAAAACCCTTATTGTTTTTCACATCATTAAAATTAATCAAACTTTTCACAAGTTTGAAATGAATTGAGCTGTATGTAAGATTCTGTGTTTTGCCAGAGTCATTGAATTTAACAGTTAACTATATATTGTAATCAAGAAAAGAGGTTGAGAAGAAAGGCTTTACATTATTGTTTCAAAACTTAAGTACCTCCACCAGTTAAAATAACGTAATAAACTCCCTGCTTTCTTTCCTATAGCAGCTTCAGGCTTCCTCATTTGATGACCTTGGACCATATCTAAAGAAATATCCTGTACCCAGAAGGCAACATTCTTTTATAGAAAATATTTTTTGAAGAACTAAATTGGCCCTTGCATAAGATTCTCCAAAGCTGCAGGATATTTTTTTAAGCCAAAGATCCAACTTCTGACTTAACATGGACACCCCATCTGGCCAACTGGAAGATGCCCAGTGGAAGCCTTCGGATGTTCTAATGCTCAGAAATGAAGGCCACTATGTGTTACAGCTTCAGCGATGATTCTCTGCTATGGGGAGCAATAACCCCATGGGCAGGTTTAGAACAGGCCATGTTATTAGCAAATAAGGAAGGCCATTATGAAAACATTATTTTAAAGTTTTACATGGTCTCCATTTGTTTTATCCTGAGTGGAGACTTTCTCTGTTCCCTAAGATTGTTACTGAGATATGTTCCGTATTGATTGAATCTGGACTCTGAGGCAAGAGTCCTTGGCTCCTTCCTTAGGCAGCCCAGCATCTCCCAGGAAGCCACACAGATGGATGATCCCTGCTCTACTTCCCTTATGGTGTGGAAAGGCACATCCAAGGGAAAAACAGATGTTCAAACCTTAAATAAGAGAATACTCTAGCATTCAGAAAGCGTATTAAGTTACATCTTTCTCATCGTAAGAATGAAGTTTCCTAAACACTATTACTATCACTTACACCCTCGCAGGGGAAGGCTCCAGAAGAAGCACTGGTGAGAGGCCTGAGATCACACCTGACAAAGGGCCTTGTATTCTTAAGGGGCTCAGTCAAGTCCATAGCAATTCGGATGGTGACTGCAAATTTCTTTTATAAATAATCCAACATTGTAAATATGACTCGCACGTGAAGATACAGGAGTGATCAGCTTTTGCAAGCACATAGTAGGAAATCGTCAGTGACCTTCGTTGTGTGTTTTAAGCTATGCATGTCATGATTAGAGAGTTCTGATTTCTTGCCTGCTCTCCCAATTTATGGAACTACACACTAGAGACTGGTCACTCAAAGTGAGGTCCCCAGGCCAGCAGCTGCTATCGCCAGGGAGCTTGTTAGAAAAGCAGACCCTGAGAGTCCACCAGAGACCTACTGAATCAGAATCGCATTTTAGCAAGATCTCTAGGTGACTGACATGCACATTGAAGTGTGAGAAGCACAGCTATAGTATAAACAAAGTGCTGCTAATCAACTGTAAAAACCTATTCTCACTAAATTGTGAGAATAACCGATTGAAATTTTTGGTATGCATCCTTTACAACTCTTAGGAAGCCCTATAACATAATATTTAGTAAGACAATTCATAACCATTTCAGTTTAACCTTTTTTAGAATTGTCTACTCACTTTTTTTTTTTCACTCTGACTCCGACTTCCTTTTCTTCACACCTGTCACACATCTTTCCTCCTACTCGCTTCATCTGGTCAAACTTACCTTTCAGCATCTCAGGCAATCTCTAGGGGTCCTGAGAAAATGATAATGACAAGCAGCAGAACTGGGGAAAGAGACAGGCAGAACTGGCCCCACTGATTTCGTTAACAGTAGCTTATGTTTAGCGTAGCAGTTTACAGTTTATAAACAGTGCATTGTTACGATTTACCTTTACCACCAGCCCGTGAGGTAGGCAAAGCATCTATCATCACGATCACCCTCAACACCATCATCATCAACATCATCACCAGCTTACAGATGAAAACCCTGAGGTTCCAGGAGATACAGGGACATACTCAGCATCCGGCAGGACTGCGATGAGATAAATGCAGGCTCCTGAATCCAAACCTGAACTCTTTCCTCTGAGCTGACGGCTCCATGATGGCAGCAGGGCCACAGCACATGGCTATGGGTGTCACCAACATCAGCAATGAGATGGCTGCACCTTGGCTTGGGAGTGCCCTGTAGGCAAAATGCTTTCCTAGACACTGCAGGAAAGGCCAAGGTCAACAGTCTGATTCGGGGACCTTACATGTCAAATTCCCTGGGACCTGGGGCATGATCACATGTTCCGTGTGTTTCTTTTCAGAAGGGGTTTTGGATCTGCATTGAGAGAGAACAGTCTGAGACTAGAGAGGGCAGAAGCATTTCAAGAAGAAGAAAGTCTCACCTAGGTTTCTGTTTGTTTTCTCATGCCAGCTGGACATGAGAAATAAAGCAGTGGGGGAGGGAAAGCAAGGGTGGTCTTTCATGGGGGGCGGGTGGGCAGGCCTGCATCCCCTAATCAGCATTTCCATTGTCCTCATCAAATACTCCGTAGCAGTCAGACTCTGGGTCCTGTCCTTCACACTCATTTTCTAGATTAATATTCATGTCAATCCTAGGAGGTATTAGTGCTGTCATCTTAGGGATAAGGAAATGGAAGCAAGAAAGACCACGATATTTGCTAATGGTTGCACAGCTAGTGAGAAGCGTAGCTGTGGTTTACCTTGATTTCTTTAAACTTAGAGCTCAAATATTGGAGCATTACAGCTAATGTTTCTAATACATCACCTGCATCCAGGTGCCCTGTCACATGTCCATCTTCCTTGACTCCACCTCTCAAATCAGAATCTCTGGGGATGGGCTCCAGGCATCTGGATGCTAAGACATGAGTTATTCTGATAAACACCGAATAGAAGAAAGGAAGAAAGGAAACCACTACGCTGGGTGATTTGGCCGCTTACTCTACATACACTGAAGTTTAGGTTTGACATGAGAGGCAACTGAGAAAGAAAATTAATTAGTCAGAGGAAGATATGGCATTATATTATAGAGGAGAAAAAAATATCCAAACTAGGAATTTTAAGATCTTTTAAGATCATCAAGATTCTTGTATTAAATAATGGGGTCATCTTAACCGCTTTGAATTTGTATCCTTATCAATTAAAAAAAAATCCTGTTCAGCCTACCTAAGTAGAATTGTTATGAAAATATGATGAGAAAATAAATGTTATTAGTTCTGAAAAGCAAAGGCCTGTAGCCACAACGAAGTTATGATGAAAATAATGTCCCAAGTGTTCAGTCTTAAGGCTTTGAATAACACAGTTTGTTAAAGAAGAGGTAAGGTTTCCTTCTCCTTTATGCAGGTGAGTCAGAGACCATGCAAGGTCGAGAGCCTTAAAACGAACAAGGTGAAATATGATTAGGAAGACGCTCCAGAGAACTGGCAGACCTATATGACGTTTGCAATAAAGGAGGTAGAGGAAAAGACAGGAGAGCCTTCTTCTAGAGGTTCAAGGTTGAGAATGGGGTGCTTGGGTTTAAACAGGAAATTGGTACCAGGTGATGTATAGAGGGATTGAGTATAGAAGGCAGTCAAGGTCATTGGAACATGAGGAAGAGCAGAGAAAATGGTATTCAGAGTCATTTACTTATTTTTTCACTCATTCAGATATTCATTGGGCATTTCAATGGTCTCACTCTAGATATGCTAGGGTTCTGGAGAGGAATGAGAGAGTCCCTGCCTTGTAGGGGTGCATGGTCTGGGTGGGGTGGAGCTGGTGGTAAAAGTGAGTAATTCCAAGAGGTAAACGATGTGCTTTTCCAGTGTTGGCGCTGCTGGGAAAGGAGGAACTGAAGTCCCCGGAAGGGTGGGTGGAGGGGGGAGTTAGAGCGCCACCTAGAGGGAGGATTTGCCTGGGAAAACCCTCCCTTGGCGCCGTTAATCTCAGACTCATCCAGTTTCACCCAAATTCCACAGCTGAAGGTAGAGGACTTGCTATCGTTCCCTCCATGTCTGTGATGTCATTGAAGAACAGTCATCTCATATCTCAGTATGAAAAGTGGAAGAAGTGGGAATAAAAGGTGAGAGATACAGAATGCTATTTTTGCCTTACAATGATGTTTTGGTTTTTAATAAGCACGATTCTTAGAATTAAGAGCCCAAGTGTCAGTTACTATGACTTACTTCATTCAAGATTAATATGTAGCAATAGATTTTTTTCACTAACTATGAAGTTTCAGAATCTAAGAACTCTGCTTTTAGGAAACTCATTATGATGACGTTTTTATTTGAAATATCACTTTATCTTAAGCCTACTACGAAGAAATGGCTCCAAAATAAAGCCCAGTAGAAAAAATTAAGTTATTTCTCAAAATATCTTAAGCATGAACTATTCACTGTATTCCCTGCTTACTATGAAGAAATAGGGATTTGTGGTGAATGTGATCTACATAATCAAACCTGCAATATTACCATAATTATAATGCCCTCTGATAACGCTACATTATAGTTATCCTTCTAAACCACAGAAGTCTTAACTTGTCGTTTACCGAATACTAAAATAGGAACAAAAGGCTTGTTATATTTGACAATCTAGAAGGATCGTATGACACCTATGCCATGTGGAAAACGATTCCACATACAAGACTGGGAAGAAGTGCATGGAAAAATTGCCCAGTGGATGGAAAATTGAATGGGCCATAAACATCAAGAATGGAGAACTTTCCAAAGTGAGGCTGTGGCCCAAATTCCACTCAAGCCAATTGACTCTGGAAGGAAAAAAGCTGGCCCAGCTTGTAAAGAGAAGCTCCATATCTGAATATTATTTTACCCCAGGGCAATGACATGGTTTCGTGTCAAAAGGAAACAAAAGTTCTCTGATTATTCATTAGAACTGCAGCCAAAAGAGACAACATTCACCACCCTTAGAGAAGCTCCACTCAGCATCCAAACAAGGGCTGTTGGGAGGCCTGACTCACCTGATGCTTAAAGATGAGCAACTCTTTAAACTGGACTGACCTGCACTCAGGTGTAAACCAGCTTGCTCCCTGATCACCCTGGGTGGTCTCAGTTTGGGCATTACCTTTAGGAGGGAAGTCAAGGACAGCCATCCTATTCACTGTGTCACTGTATTAAAAAGTGTAAGTGTTGGGAGAACCGGAATTTATAATCTGAATTCTAACTACCGGCCCTCAATCCACCATTAACTAATACACCATTTCGAACAAGCCACCCAAACTCAGTCTCCTGAGAAGATTTTGAATAGTAATAAAATACCACATGGCAAATAAGAATATGATCAGAATTCACATGAGAATGTCATTTAAGTAAGAAAGCAAGAGTATCTTCAAAAGGAAAAAAAAATTTAAACCCAAAATACTTAATTTCTAGGATTGATTTTATTGATAAAAGTGATTAAGTTATTTGGGGACCTTATTTCTCTCAAGTTATTTCCAATGATCAGGTTCTGTGAGAATTCAAACCAGGCCTCTAGCTTTTCTAGAATAAAAACATCAAAAATGTTCATTAAAAAATGTGGGTTCTGCCACATATTGCTGTATGTGAAGACTGAATAGGTACATGGAAATTTTCAATAAATCAGTAAATTTATTACACCCAATACCATGAAAAGAGGTCCAGGAAACCACAAAGTTATGTATTATAAACATAATATATTGTACTATAAATATTTTAAATATATGTTATCATCCTCATTCTATATAATACCCCATCGAAAAGTCAGAAAATAAAAAGTCACATATTAACTGTAGTTTCTTTTCTCTCACACTCTAGCTTTGAAAATACAATACATTTGTACGGACAAGCAAACATCTGGAACACAGCACCTAATGCGTTAAGTATGGCTTCAGGTGGGTGTTCCTTATAGAGGCCTTTCCCTAAATGATTAAAAAAAAAAGTCCTAGAAGAGGCCTGGGAACAGGAGGAGAGGAAAGATCAACTTCTACAGATTTAAAATACGATTAGAGAATTAAAAGCACCACAGTTTCTTAAAGCACAAAATAATGGTATTAGAGGTTTTTTCACAACATAATTTCTCAAAAGCTCATCCTCTAATTTAAATGAGAAAGTACAAATATTGCCACTCTAAAATAACTCATGTCCCAAAGGGAGGAAAAAAGAAAATACCACTCCAATTTTCTTAGAATTTAACTGGACTATAATTTTTTTTTAATGATTTGGTCTTTAGAATGCATAATTTACTTAAAAAGAAACATGATGAAATGGAAAATAGAAGCTTTATTTTCTACGCTGGGAGACACACCTCTTTTGTTTCACTCCCATTACCTTTCAGTATTTCAAATATCAGTTCATCCCCAGATGATCAAGGGGCTGAAAAGGGCTTTGCTGTTTCGTCAACTCCACATTTGCCTGAGATCATGAAATTGCTTCGTTATGTTATTAGTTCGAAAGCTCCTCTTGATAGTTCCTGGACCTCCTCCCAGGCCCTTCCCTCCAACACACACCCGTAGGTCACCTTTCTCAAGTTGTTAAAGCAAAATGCCTCAGTAACCCTCCAGATGAAAACAAAAGATGCCAAAAGGCTGGAACTTTGATTTCTCTCGAATGGTTCATTCTCCCCAACCATCACCTCCCCCCACCACATGCCACTCCTACTTTTTCAATGTATCCCCCAGACTTACAGAGCAGCTGTTAACAGAGGTAGGGGTGAGTTAACAGGAGTGTAGATAAACTCTGTGTGTGTTCTGGTGTTCCTGCGTGTTCTGTTAAAGAAAAAGGTGTGTGTGTGTTGAAGAGAGAGCAAGTTTTATGTTCTGTGTGTTAAGTAGAGAAGGGAAGGAGTTAAATACATTCTTCTCTTTTAAAATAGTTTAACTTATTAGAAACATCAACTCAGAAACTAAGCATCTAGCAGATTGGTAATTAATATACCCTAGCTTTATGTGGGTGAAATAAAAAGTTCAAGTGTCTCTGTACAGGGCAGTTCTTAAAATTATTCAAATGAGAAATGGGATTCAAGGTGTGTCTTTTAAACTTTGGACGTAACCATTTCTAGAACCTTTCCTGGGCTGGCAGGCAGGACAAGGAGTGCCCGGATGCTCTGCGAGGGACCCGCAAGGTCAGCTGGCACTGGGAGGCACAAGCCCCACTTGGTACCTAGAAATGCCAGCTAAGACGCATCAGCTGGCAAGCCCTGGGGCAATCCGGGAAGCAGGGGAAGGATGGGAAAATGAGCCCTGCTTGCTCAGGCTGCCTGACTTTCTCTCTCTTCTCTACCCAGCCACAGACACACCTACTAACTCAGGTTTTACAAAGAGCAAAGCCCCTGCATGTTCTCCATTCCGCTGGAAGCAGGAACACAGTCCAAATGCGCACATAACATCACAAAAGCTTCTTTCCTTCCACCCATCTATGGGCACCCTGACCATCCTGACCAGACGCCCCCAAAATATGCCTCTGGAGCAAATCAGTTTTGAAAGCAGCCGCACCAGCAAAGACACCAGCAGCCCCTCTCCCACTACTACCACGATCATCCGCGGGCACCCAGAAAAGTGGCGGAGGATGAAGGGGAAGTCGATCGGAGAGCCCTCGGAGGAACCGCGCATTCCCTTCCACTTACTCGGAGTTGCAAACGTGCCGTGTGCGCTCAGGCTGCCTTTGTTGGTCGGGGCGAGGCTTTCTGCCCGGAGTCCAGGTACCCGAGTCACTGCTGCTCGCGGCCGCGCCTGTTCCCCGCCGCCGGCACGCACGGTGGCTCACTGGTCTCTTTCTTCCCCTCTCCCCACTTTGGCTTTTCTCTGCTCTGCGGCTCCCTTGGCGGGATTTTCGGACTGGAAGGCGGGGAACCAGACGGATCCTGCCTCGGAGTGGAGCACGCCCTGCCGGGGAGGGGACGGAAGGGAAATGGAGAATGGGAGGGAGGAGAGAAGCTGGCAGGGAGAATACGAGGGCTGGGCGAGGGGGGGGCGCGCCTTTCCCTCGAGAGCTGATTGGGAAACTTATTAAAAGCAGGGTTCACCAGGGGCAGTATCTCCCCACCCGCGCCAGCACGCGGATTTGAACCCAGGGCCAGAGGATGGAGCCCTGTTTCGTTTTTAGCAGAGACAGATGCAGTATCTCTTTCCCAAACTTTGTGCATGACCTCTTCTTTAGGTGGGTGCGTACCCCAGTTTATCAAGTAGCGCATCTTAAATGGACGATTGATGGCATCTTAAAGTACAGTTTGGGCCCCCGGCGATTCTTTTTAAATGATATTCAGGGTGGGAAAGCAGTCTTCAAGACCAGGCTCTCATTTGTCCCCACGCCTATCGCCCTCGCCCCGCACAGCTTCAGTCACTTCAGCTGTCAGTCCCATCCCACCTGCGCGTCACCACATGTGCAAAGGACTGTTTTGCGCTTGTCACAGAGTGACAGATGTCTGAAAGTTCCCAATTAAATGCCACTTTCCTTTAGGGGGCTCTTTCCTTTTCTGGCTTCCTTGGTGCATTTAGTGACCTATTTAGTGACATGCCTTTGACACCCTCAGAGGCTGGAATTCTGTGTCTTTCTGGAATTACATTTTTCTTCGAATGAGGAAAGAAGCTAAGATAATATACCTAGGATTGTTTGAGTAACCCACAGATGAGTATCTGTGATACAGATGAAAGTATTGCACAGAAATGATTAAGTGTAAAACAAATTTGCCCAAACATTCTCAGAAAGGAAATTTTGAGGTTCTCCTCCGCTCATCCGTTTTTTCCTGCTCTTTGTCTTGCTGCTTTTACTTCCTTTCAGCTTATCACTTGATGGCGCCCACCCCAAATGTGGTTGCAAAATATACTTCCATTTCCTGTAGTTCTGAGGTAACATCCTTTTAATTCAGTTTGATAAATATCTATTAAGTGCCTCATATAACTTTTTTATTAATTTTTATTGGAGTTGCTTTACAATGTTGTGTTAGTTTCTGCTGCACAGCAAAGTGAATTATTTATTTATTTATATATATATATATATATAAAACCCCCCTCTTTTTTAGATTTCCTTCCCATTTAGGTCACCACAGAACATTGAGCAGACTCCCCTGTGCTCTACAGTAGGTTCTCATTAGCTATCTATTTTATACATAGTAGTGTGTATATGTCAATCCCCATCTCCCAATTCATTCCACCCCCCTCCCTGCTTGGTTTCCATAAGTTTGTTCTCTACATCTGTGTCTCTATTTCTGCTTTGCAAATAAGTTCATCTGTACCATTTTTCTAGATTCCACATATAAGCGTTAGTATACCATATTTGTTTTCCTCTTCCTGACTTACTTCACTCTGTATGACAGTCTCTAGGTCTATCCACGTCTCTGCAAATGGCACTATTTTGTCCCTTTTATGGCTGAGTAATATTCCATTGTATATATGTACCACATCTTCTTTATCCACTCCTCTGTTGATGGACATTTAGGTTGCTTCCATGTCCTGCCTATTGTAAATAGTGCTGCAATGAACACTGGGGTGCATGTATCTTTTTGGATTATGGTTTTCTCTGGGCATTTGCTCAGGAGGGGGATTGCACGGTCATACAGTAGTTCTATTTTTAGTTTCTTGAGGAACCACCATACTGTTCTCCATAGAGGCTGCACCAATTTACATTCCCACCAACAGTGTAGGAGGGTTCCTTTTTCTCCACACCTTCTCCAGCATTTATTGTTTGTAGATTTTTTGATGATGGCCTAAGTGCCTTATATAACTCTTAAAATTTACATGTACTTTGAACTCAAGCTAAACCCCAAAATAAGAAGCATTGTTTTGTGGGAAGTACTTCTTAGAGACTTAGGGACTCTGACGGCTATGTAGACAAGTGTACCATGGAGGAGCTGGCTGGGGACGAAGAGCTGTTTCTACAAGCAGTGCTTTGAATCAATCAATCCATCCATTTTTTCAAAAGCAGAGGCATCAGAAATTCACTTACACACCTCTAGTCTGTCCCCATAACCAAACTCTCCATACACCTGCCACACACCATCCTCAAATGAAATAAATGACTAAGGAACTACCTTCCTTCTACACACAGACTTCCTGTTGCCTGTTTCCCTTTTGTGATCCCATTTACCCAATGAAATACAGCAATGTTTGTTTTAATCTGATTTTACCTGTATAAATTGTGGAGGAATGGACATTATTACTTTTTATTATTATTTTTCCCAGACCCTTTACTGAAAGAGACTTCTCCATATTCACTCTCCCTCCATAGGGGTGAAATTTCCAGGCTATTAAACAAGGAGTTACCCATTTTCTCTACCTTCTTAAACATTATCTTAACATCTACAAATGTAACATGTTGCTACCAGTTATTATGGTGTTTATCTATAGGGTTGATAAAGTAAGCATGAGATCCCCACGATTTCCACTCCATTACATGTTATATGAAAAATATAACCCTTTATTCAAATAGGAACATATGAAAATTATTTACATGAGTGGTTCTCAACCAGGAGCAATTTTGCCTTCAAGTGAACATTTGGCAATGACTGGAGACATTTTTGGTTGTCACAGCTTAGGGGAGGGGTTGTTACTGGTATGTAGTGAGTAGAGGCCAGGGATGCTGCTAAACATCCTACAATGCACAGGACAGCTCCCACAGCAAAGAATTATTTGGCCTGAAATGTTAATAGAGCTGACATTGAGAAACCCTGACAAACACTATTAACCATTGCATTTTTTTAATTAAAAAAAATTGTATTTATTTTTACTTTTTTATTGTGGTAAAATATACAATGATTTTTAAGTGTACAGCTCTCTGGCATTATGTACACTCACATTGTTCTACGATCATCACCACCATGCTTCCCAGGCTCTTAATTAGAGATTATAATGGCTGGATGGGGCCATAATTACCATTTTTAACGACTGTATTTTAAAAATATAAAGGAAGATTAAAGAGAGTTTCTTTTTAAGAAATAGAAGTCTATGAGATTGATATCAGCCCAGCACGTACACCAAAGTTTAAGAAGATGTTTGCTAATGCACTCTAAAATGTGCATCTTCAAATCCAGACTCCTTCCTGTGTCACAGTCATGGGTCTGTTGATCTAAGATTTCAAGTCATTTCATTTATTTAGCTGACATTCTCTGAGCACTTAAGTTTTTGAGTGAATAGAGCCATGGACAGAAAAAGATGAAAATCCCTACTCTCATACAACTTACATTTTTGTTTATATAAATAAACAGGCAAATGAAATTAATTAAGGAATTAAATTTTTTTAAGGATGTGATAAGTGCCATGGAAAAAAAGACCGTGAAGGAAGATGAAATCATCAATTTGGGGGAAGAAAAACTTTCTGGGGAGAAATGTGAGTGAAGACTTAAAAGAGGTAAGGGAGCTGACTAAGCAGATATTGGGGGAGAAGGACCTCCAGACAAAGGTCAGCAAATTCAAAGGTCTGACTTTGCCGGATATGATAGAGGACCCGTGGGGAGGTCACTGGGGCAGGAACGTAGTGCATGGAGGTGAGGAAAGTAACAGGCCAGATCATGCAAGGCCTGTGTCCACCGCAAGGACACGGGAATTCCACTTTTATTCTGAATGAGGTGGGGAGCCGTGAAGAGTGGCAGAACGGGACTCTGGTCCAACAGGGTCTCTCTGCTGTGTTGAATGGACCACATGAGGGCAAAGGTGGAAGCAGAGATCCCAGTTAGGAGGCTACAGCAGTAATCCACTGTCCAGACATTTTCCGCGTGTCCCTGTTTCTCGTGAAGAATAACTAACTTACCCTTTCATACTTTCTCTGTCCCCAAAAGCGCCTGTCAGCAGTCACCTTGGTTTGCTCATGCCAGTTCCCAGCCTCTCCAGGGGTAATTAATGAGCTCCCTGCATGGGTGTTACCAGGCTAAGATATAACTAAATGCAAGATGATTTGAAGTCATAGAAATCATAACATGTCCTAAGGGTGTTTGGAAAATGAGGCCGCTGATTCTGCAGTGACAAGTTCAAGAAGCGTGATCAGCATGAAGTTAAACAATGTGAAGGCACCTGCTGAAAAGTTGGCCAGCAGGTCTCCCGGATTGCCTGCTTGGCAGGATGCTTGGATTCCTGATGACTACCCCGAGTTCTTCAATATGGCTAGAAGGCAAAAGGACAGTTCATCATGCCCTCGGTTTGACAGAAGTCCCATGAATACACTTTTCATCCTCTCTCTGGAATAGTTGAAAGGGAATTTTTTTAAAAACCTTTTATTTTTTGTTCCCTGCAGCTATATTACAAAACTTACTTCAATTTCAGGTAATTTTTTAAATGATTTTGCTGTTTTTTGATAAGGAAACAGAAAACTCAACTAAGAAGGGCTTAAGTAATTCAGGAATTTATCTCACAAACAACACAGGTTGGTAGACAGTGTTTTAAAGTCTTCAAGGACCCATCTTTTTTTTTGTTTGTTTCTTTGTTTTTGTTTGTTTGTTTGTTTTGCGGTACATGGGCCTCTCACTGCTGTGGCCTCTCCCGTTGCGGAGCACAGGCTCCGGACGGGCAGGCCCAGCGGCCATGGCTCACGGGCCCAGCCGCTCTGGGGCATGTGGGATCTTCCCGGACCGGGGCACGAACCCGCGTCCCCTGCATCGGCAGGCGGACTCTCAACCACTGCGCCACCAGGGAAGCCCTCTTTCCATCTTTTGACTCTGCATCTCCAATTTGTGAACCAATTCTCTTCAATATGGGGTCAGGGAGCTTCAGGCATATGTGGCTTAAAATAAAGAAAGCCCAAACCCCAGTGGAGAATAGACCCCTAGCCACACAGCCATAGACTCTGCCAGCAAAAGGAAAAGGTGCAAAGGATTTGGGAAGCAACCCACAATGCCTGCTAGAATTTCTCCATGAAATTTTATAAATGTGCACTTTATCACTCAGCCTCTTATGAATCTAAGTAGCTTGACCCAAGCCCCTCAGTCTTGTCTCTCTTATCAGGAACTGCTAAAAATCAAGGTTCTAAACTGGCAAAGCTGAGGAGCAGGGCTTGGGCAGTGGCCTCCCCCAGACTCTTCCAGAAAATCCAGCCTGAAACACACAAAGGAGCTTGATCACACGTTACAAGAAAATAAAATCTACAGACCAATATCCATCATGAGCATGGATGCAGAAGTCCGTAACGAATATCATCAACTCAAGACTGGTAATGTAGAAAAAAATATAACACTGTACATAAATTGTGTGATTGTCCCTGGAATGCAAGTTTGGTTTTACATGTGAAAATCAAACAATAGAATTCACCATTTTAACAGATTAACTAGAGAAACAAAAGGAACACATTAAATATACAGGAACAGCATTTGAAAAAATTCAACACCCATTCATGATAACAATTCTCGGCAACTTAAGAATATAAATGATTATCGTTGTTCTGATCAGACATATCTGCAGAAAGCCTCCAGCTAATGTGATACTTGATAGTGAAAGTGAATGCTTTCCATCTAAGATTAGGAACAAGGCAGGAATGACCACTCTTACCACTTTCATTCGATATTGCATTGGAGACTTCAATCAGCAAAATAAAGCCAGAAAATGAAAGGAAAATAATGAAAAGGAAGAAGCACAATTGCCTTTATTCTCACATGACATGGGTATGTACATAGAAAATTGTCAGGAATGCGCAGAAAAGCTTCTAGAACTAAAAAGTGTCTTTAGCTGGATGCAAATTATAAAAATCAATTTTATGTCTATATTCTAGCAATGAACAATTGGAAAATGAAATATTAAAAAGTACATATCAAAAGCATGAACTACTTTGTGGGATAAATTTAACAAAACATGTCAAAGGCTTATACGCTGCAAAACAACAAACATTTCTGATAAAAGTTATAGAACATCTAAAGAAATGGGAGAGATTTGTTATGTTCATTGATTTGAAACTTTTAAATTGTTAGGATGAAATTCTCTCCATACTTATTTACAGATTAAATGCCATCCAAACCCAATCCCAAGAGGCTTTTTTTATAGAAATTGACAAAGTGATACCAAAATTCCTATGGCCGTGCAAAGGATCTCAAATAGGCAAAACATTTAAAAAATATTTTTAATTAAAAAACCTTTTTTCCTTGAAGTATAGTTGATTTATGGTATTATATTATTTTCAGGTGTACAACATACTGATACAGTATTTTTGAAGATTATACTCCTTTTAAAGTTATTATAAAATAATAGCTAGGGCCTTCCCTGGTGGCGCAGTGGTTGGGAGTCCGCCTGCCGATGCAGGGGACGTGGGTTCGTGCCCCGGTCTGGAAAGATTCCGCATGCTGCGGAGCGGCTGGGCCCGTGAGCCATGGCCGCTGAGCCTGTGCGTCCGGAGCCCATGCTCCACAACGGGAGAGGCCACAACAGTGAGAGCCCCACGTACTGCAAAAAAAAAAAAAAAAGCTAAATTTCCCCATGCTGTACAATATGTCCTTGTTGCTTATTTATTTTATACATAGTAATTTGTATCTCTTAATCCAATACTCCTATCTCATCCCTCCCTCGCTCACTCTCTCCACTGGTAACCACTAGTTTGTTCTCTATATCTGTGAGTCTGTTTCTGTTTTGTTATATACATTCTTTTGTTTAATTTTTTAGATTCCATATATGTGATAATATGAAGTATTTGTCTTTCTCTGTCTTAGTTCAATAAGCATAGGCCCACCTACATTGTTCCAAAGAGCAGAACTTCATTCTTTTTTATGACTGAGTAGTATTCCATTGTGTGTGCGTGTGTGTGTGTGTGTGTGTGTGTGTGTGTGTGTGTGCCACATCTTCTTTATCCATTCATCTGCTAGTGGGCTCTTAGGTTCCTTCCATATCTTGTAAATAATGCTGCTGTGAAAATTGGGGTGCATGTATCTTTTCAAATTAGTGTTTTCATTTTCTTTGGATATATACCCAGCAATGGAATTGCTGGATCATACGGTAGTTCTATTTTTAGTTTTTTGAGGAACCTCCATACTGTTCTCCACAGTGGCTGCACCAATTTACAATCCCACCAACAGTGTACTGGGTGTCCCTTTTCTCCATATCCTCACCAACATTTGTTATTGGTAGACTTTTTGATGACAGCCGTTTTGACAAGTGTGAGGTGATATCTCACTGTGGTTTTGATTTGCATTTATCTGATAATTCGCGATGTTGAGCATTTCTTCATGTGCCTCTGGGCCATCTGTATATCTTCTTTGGAAAAATATCTATCAAATAGGCAAAATGTTCTTAGAAATAAAGAACAAATTTGGAAGACACACTGCTTGGTATCAAGTCTTACTGTAGAGTAAAAATAATCAAAATTATTGTTTAGTACTGGCATAAATATAGACTTATGGGTCAACGAAGAACAAAATCATCAATTCACAAATAGACTCAAATGTATTTTAGTGGAGAAAATACATTTGAGTCTATTTGTGAATTGATGATTTTGTGGTCTTTCCAACAAATGGTCCTGAAAGAACTGGATATCCACATGGAAAGAAATAAACTTTGACACCATAGAGAAAAATTAACTCCAAATAGACCTAAATGTAAAAGCAAATGCTATAGAATGTCTAGATAAATAGTAGGAGAAAATCTTCGTTACTCTGGAGTAGGCAAAGTTTTCATAGATTGGACATAAATAGCACGAACTGTTATTAAAACACTGAGAAATTGCACTTCATCAAAATTAAAATTTTGCTCTTTGAAAGCCATCATAAAAATAATGAGGCAATCCTGACAATGAAAATAAATACAGTTTTCCCTCAACATTTGCCGGAGAGATTTGTTCTATGACCCCCATGATACTAAAACCTACTCACGCTCAAGTCCCTTATATAAAGAGGCACAGTGCAGTTGGCCCTCTGTATCCATGGGTTCCACATCCTCAGATACAGGAGGGCCAGCTGTCTTCTCAAAACATGTGCCTGACAAAGATCGTGATCCAGGATATTAAAGATTCCATATAACTCAATAATCAGATGTCAGCCATCCCAATAAAAACTTGCCAAAAGATCTCAACAGACACATCACAAAATGAAATATGTAAATGCCAATAAGCATAGAAAGAAATGCTTGACATCGTTTGCCCTGTCAAGGAAATGCAAACTCAAACCCCAATGAGATACTACTACCTACCTACTCAAAGAGCTAAAATTAAAAATGTTGACAATCCTAAGCATTGGTGGTAATATAAAAAGATACAACCAGTTTGGAAAACAGTTTGGCAGCTGTTAATAAATTTAATAAATTAAAAATACATCTATCCTATGATCTAGACTTTTCACTCTTAGGTATTTACTCAAGTTAAATAAAAATATGTATCCCACACAAAATTTTGTATATAAATGTTCATAGCATTTTTATTCTTAATAACCCCAAACTGAAATTCCTTCAGTTGTTGAATGTGTTAATAAAATGTAGTAGATCCGTTCAATGAGATATCACTCAGCAATAAGAGAATAAACTACTGATACATGGCAACAACATGGATTAACTTCAAAAACATCACACCGAGCAAACCAAGCCAGACACTTGTGAGCATATACTGTATGATTAAATTATATAAAATTCTAGAAAACCTAGCCTAATCTACAGTGACAAAAAACAGATCAGTGTTGCCTGCAACCGCAGTTCAGGTTGGGAGAGGTTGATAGAACCACCAGATCATCTATTGATGTGGTGGTTGCATGGAAATATACATTTATTAAAAATCTTCAAACTGTACACTTAACATGAGTGCATTTTATTGTATATAACTAAAATTCTTAAATGGACCTCAAGAAAATTTTTTACAAAATCAAATAATGAGGGAGCTAGCTGTAGTGGTTAACGACATTGACTCTAGTCCGACTTCCCGGTTTCAAAAGGCTGGGACTTTCACTTACTGGCTGTGTGATCTTTGGTAAGTTATTTAACCCCCCTGTGCCTTGGTTTACCATGGGAAAAATAAGGATAATAACAGTGCCTGCCTCTCAAGTTTGCAAAGAAAACTAAGCTTTTAAAATGTCTAGAACACTGCTTGGTTATTAATAAACACGATATCATCATTCGCTAAACTAATAAAGAACCTTTAAAATTACTGCGTAAAAATCTGGGGCAGACACTGCATTATATTGGGACTAGGTCCATGTGTAAAGGAAATAATATGAAGTAACAAGTCCTTAAAATATGTACTTTCCCTTAAATAAAAGCTGTATCCTAAGACTCTCAAACGTAAACCACTTTATTTTAAGAAATCAGTTTTTCTTTACTCATTTCCCAAATTAGATTGCTAACCCCTATTATTAACAGATATTTTGTTGATAGTCAACAAAGAAGGGTGTCTGCAGTGTGTAGGGGCCTGACTAGTCAACCCTCAGATTCTGCTTCAACACCAGCTCATCTAGGCAGCACTTATGCTGGGGATACACAAAGACAAAGCAACATGTGAAGACACGTGCCCTGTCCTCAAAGAGATTACACATATGGCATTACTGACAAAAGTGTATGAGTTTATAATGAAGGGTTGTTTCCTCAGTTCAGAGGAAAAAGCATGCACAGCAAAAGTCAGGAAAAATTAAAGAACACTTAATAGAAATGGAAAAATGTATGCTGGTTTTGAAGAATGGGTTTTATGAGTCAAGTCAGAGGTGGCAATTATTCTAGCCAGGGAAGCCCATGAAGTCCAGAAAAAATGCTGGGTATGGTTTGTGGGCAATTTTGGCCGAAGCAGAGGCCAGACCTGGGAGCAAACTTGAATTGGAGTGAAGGTCACTTTGGGGCAGATCTTGAGTCTGCCTTTATTGCCAACCCTGCAGAGACGTGGCAGTGTCTGAAACAGACTGACACGGTGCAAGCAGTATTTAGGAAGATTAATTTGGCAGATGTATAAAGCATGGAGACAGACTAAAAGAAAATCCTTTAAGAACTTGTCACCTTGTCAGTCTTTTATTCAATAATCCAAACTTTTACAGTGCAGGTAAAATGTATTTGAATGACATCGTCTGAAGTTTGGCCTTTAATAATGTACTTCATTTCTCATCGTCTCCAATATCCATTTCTACTGTAGCCGGGTAGCTCTCCCCAGCAGCCTCTGTACATAGCATGCTTCTTTACACCTCATAGTTTCTTGCTATTTTTCTGGACTGATAAGGTCTTCCCTGCTCTACTGCATTTACCCAAACACTATTCTTCAGTCAAGTTCCTCCTGCACCATGAAGACTTTCCAGGTTTACAGTGTGGCAATGAACTGCTCCATCACCTCCAACACCTCTCTCAGAGCTCATTGTTTTTTAAAAAAAACAAAAACAGAAACGGTGAGTTATCATTTGGAAGGAATGCAGACTCAAGAATACTGGGTTAAAAATGAGCAGAATCAGATTCCCTTGATCTGTTGCTAGTTAGTTTTCTGACGTTGGATAAACCACCAATGGCTCTTGACCTTCATATTCTTCTCTTTACAATATAGTAGAACAAGTAATCTAAGATCCTGCTATTCTGAGTATGGGATTGGATATTATATTATTATATAATTGGATATTTTTTATTATAATTTTAGGAATTTGGAAGTCCATAGTTAACGTGTCTTTTTTCTGAACAAAATCCATCTTTCTTTTCATTTTCCCTCTTAAATATTGCCATCTTCAAGGGCTACAGCAACTCCACTTTCTTTAAATACTGTAAGTTTTACAAAGTCTTTCACATATATTTTCTCATTTGATGCATATCAGGAACCCATAAGGATAGATATCATGTTACTCTGTCAGAGCTGAGGGAGCAGAAGTTTAAGCCTCTGACGAAGATGGTGACAACCTTTCACAGAGGCATTTCTATCTTGTCAAGCGTTCTTTCCCCACTCCCTGCCCCGCTTCTGTCTGCCTGTCTGTCTGTCCGTCTCTCACTGACTCCCTCTACCACTTCCAGAAAATGTACATATTTTATACTTGAGATGAACAAATTTCTCACTAATGGCAGTTCTGCAATACACTGAAAGGAAGCAAGGTTATGCCCATGCGCTCAGCTGAGACCCTCCTTCAGGCATTCGTATTTCCTTTCTTGTATCAGAAGATTTTTTTAGGGGAATCAGGCAAAGGGATGTGAGCCTGAGTCATCCTGTTCAGATATGTTGGGGCTCTGTGGTTTATTTTAAGATCAGTTGTTATTCAGTAATTCATGGCCCTAGTTTTATTTTGGAAATGACTTTCATTTCCATTGGGCATGAATATTTAAGCCAAGATTATTATTATTCGAGACCAAAGTTTAGCCTATGGAAGTCAGCAAAATATTTTCCAAGACTCAAGGAGAAAGTGGCTCTAGGACATATTAGTACAGATAGTCTGCAAAGCATCTACCACACACCTACACACAAATACACAATCACACACACAAGGAAGGAGTCAAAGGAAACCTGTCAACAA
The DNA here is from genome assembly GCF_003031525.2 of Neophocaena asiaeorientalis asiaeorientalis. Classification (NCBI taxonomy): domain Eukaryota; kingdom Metazoa; phylum Chordata; class Mammalia; order Artiodactyla; family Phocoenidae; genus Neophocaena; species Neophocaena asiaeorientalis. Next base: position 1,073,369 of record NW_020172814.1, on the reverse strand, counting down.
ATGATATATTACATATGACCTTTTGGCAAAGGGTACACACACACACATCTAGAAATGAAAGGAAATGTGCCGACAAATTATGTTTACCAAAATTGCTCCTTGAGATGAAATTTCAGAATAGTCATTTGTTCGTTAGAGAGAAAGAGAAGGAGAGGGGAAGGGAGAGGGAGAAGCAAAAGAAGCCTGGAGACACTGAATACCTTGTTTGTCCAAGGCTAACTTGCAGTAACTTATGCGTATAAAGCAATTTTTCTTTCAAGGATACACCAAACTATCCATTTCCTGCTAAATGTGCATAAAGAAATAGATGCAGATGTTGGATAACTGAGTTGGAAATGGAAATGTTCTTCTTATTCCTGGGGTACAAGAGCTCAGAGTTTGCAGCATTTCTGCTTCTGCTCTCTCCCCCCCGCCCCCGCACGGGTTTGGGTTGTGCATGAAAAGGGAGATTCTGTGACTAATATCAATGAGACAAAGAAATGAAAGCTCTCTAATCCCTGGGCCAGGCGCCAGCCGTCCCACTGTACGGGGCCACTGGCCAGAAATCCCACTGTATGCTGGGCCCCAAGCCAACCACGATTGGATACAATGAGTTTCACAGCCACTTTTTCAGAGCTGACAGCAAATGTCGGGGCACCAACAGCCTTTGATAAGAGCTCCAACTTTCTCTCTAACATTTCTACCCAATAATACTAAAGCTTTTTTTAATTTATAAAGCGGTACTCTCTTGAAGATTGCTTAGTGCTTTTAGAGACACAAACTCATTCATCTCAATGCTTATAGTGAGAAGGGGTGGGGCTGGTGGCCAAGACTGGGAAATCAATATTCTCTTCCTGTTGAGAGAGAGAGAGAGGGAGAGAGAAAGAAAGAGAGAGAGAGAGAGAGAGAGAAATAGGCATATTACTTTGTGCAACAGTTCATTCTGTTATTGAAATTTCTAGACAATGTCTCACATGAATATTCTTCCTTAAATTAAATGTGTGTAGCATGAGCTAACTACTACTTGCTGTGTGATTCCTAATGAGTTGTTTACTTAAAATGTCTTCTCTCTTCTTGAGACTGGGGGCTTTTGAAAGGCCAAACACATACACAAACCAGTTAATACGGGCGCCTCTCATTGAACTTTCTGGCTGTTTCAGATTTAAATATTGATTTCTTTCTTTTGCTCTCTGTCTCTTCACAATGGCAGCAGCTGTCAGGAAGTTGGGAACTTCATGCCAAGAAAGCACCCAAGAGAATATGAACACCATTAAAATATTTTTTACCTCTTACTTTATTGTTCTCAGAAGCTCTTGAGTAGCTAGCTGAATATTGGGTGACCAAGAAGGGCTGCTCCTCCACCGAGGAAACGTTGGATCTGATTTCCATTAGAGATTCTGAATTATTTAGTGGGAATTGAGTGCCCCAATCAGCTGCTTTCTGAGTGGTTGCCTTTAGGCATCCATTCACATTCACTGTGCCTTGAGGTCTCCTTCTCCTGAAAGCAGAGTATGCACAATTTGAAACTTGTTCATTTTTATCTAGAATGGTTGGGGGGAAAACTTACTTTCCAAGAATTAGGTTGAATATAGTATGCAAAGTGAGGCCTAATATATTGAAAATTAACAGAAATGTGAGGATCTCATTTAATCACAACCTTTTGTCATTTCAGACTCTTATCATAATGTATTTTGGCATATAATTTTCAGATTCCGGCATATAATTTTCAGATTTTTCATTCTTTCAAGCTGTAAACAGATGGTAATTGCTGTAAGAAGTTAAATTCCTAGCACTCGTTACCCTGCTGACTTACTGGTATATATTTAGTGGATTGACATTTTTGATTGACACTAGTGGAAATTTAAGTGGAAATCTAGACAAGAAAATAAAAGGTTGGGTTGAAGGAAGAAGCCAGTATATAAATACCTATATATCCCTTTCTATCTCTGTGTACATGTGAAAGACTCATCAAAACTGAAACAATAATACCAACCACTTCTTATAGATTTGCCATTTTTTCATTATATAGCATGCTTAGAAAGATATTATAGGGGATGAATTTGAAGAGATGAACAGGGGTCAGATTTATGGATAACCTGGCCAACATTCTTAAGGAAGTTAGACTTTATTTTATTGTTACAGGCATTCCTTGATTCGTTTTAAGCCATATATCAGATTTCCACTTTAAAGATCTTACTGCATTGGGTAGGTAGAATAGAAAGAGTGGAGATGAAGCAAGGACAGCAGCTGAGATGATCTAGGTGGGTAACCACGTGCTTGAATAAATAAACCAGCAATGGTGATGGAGGAACAAGACATTCGAGAGAAAGTCATTGTCAAGAAGCAGTGGCTGATTGGCTATAAATGGTGAAAGGAAAAAAATGATCAAAAATAACCCCTAGGATTCCACCTTTGTGGATGATGATGCCAACTTTTGAGACAGGGGACAGGATTGGACGACTAGAGATGAGTCCACCTTTAGAAATGCTGAGTTCTGAGGTTTATGCGAGATTCAAGTAGAGAGTGTATTATTTAAGCAAAATTTAGAAGTATATACCACTGTACAAACCGACAATTTTAAATTCCCCTTTTATGCATTTTTAAAGAATGATCCAAAACTATGGGCCCCTTGCTTTAATTAGTCCATTTATAATACTTTCTTAAATCAGTTTGTGCAAGAAGCTCTCAACCCTACAATAAAAACCTTTTCAAGCTAGAGTTTGCCCTTTTAAAAGGGGTGTTTGATTTATCTTTCTGATGCTTCTATGTCCAAAGTAAAAAAGGAGAAACTTAGCTAATGACTAATTCTTTCATTTCTCCCAGACTTGGAGGTAATTATATTTTGGCAGTTCCCCATATCAAAGTGGCTGGAGGAAAGGGAAATCATGCCTTTTAAAGAAAAATCTGGTTATCTGCTACTTAAATGACAAAAATGGTAGCTTAACTAAGTCTCGTTTCCCATCCCATTCCATCCCCCCATGTCCCTTCTCTCATCCATTAAAACAATCATACTAATGACTCTTTAGGAAACTTGCAAGGAGATTTCTGCTATTACCCAAAGCTTACAGTTTCAGTGTCTCAAGTTCTGCTTGCTTTTTGTTTTGTTGCGTGCATGTTTGTGAATCTTCTTTCTTGTTTTTCCATTATTTTGTTCTGTTTGGGCTTTCTGTGTGTATGCATGAGAACATCAGTGCCACCTTAAGGTCAGCACTATTTCCCTATCCCAGCTGGGTGAAGTTTCTCTGACGTTGATTTTGCGTGTGTTGGGCTGGGTACTTGTCTCCGGTTATTTTGACATTCCCATGCTCTTCCCTTCCCCCGCCTTCCCTTGCACTACGCTGATTTTGGCCTCATCCTAGTTAGGTGAATGAGGGAGAGAGTTGGTGAGAGGAGTACAATGTTTGGTTTGTGCATGAAAGCTAAAGAATTGGAATAACTACTGAGAAAAAAACTGGCACCAATGAGAATTTTGTCAAAAAGGAAAACTGAGTATATTTGAGAAGCAATCATAGAATAAATATTTCCCGAAAAGCTGGGAAAGTGCAAGGTGATATCAAAAAGATGACTATAAAAATCGAACATTTATTTTGCAAATTAATTCAGGAGTATATAATAAAAACAGGCTATAATCGTCTTCATATTCCAGGCACTGGGGTAAGCAACTTACAAATATCACATGTAATTCTCACAAAAACTCTGTGAGGTAAATGACTCATCCTTTTTTTTGGATGAGATCACACAGCCAGAGGGGGTCAAGTTGAGGTCTGAGCCAGTCCTGACCAAGAATATACTCTGGTCTTTTTCAGTCTTCATCTTCCCCAATTTTTCATTACATTTCTGCCACATCCTGTAACATTTTGATCTGTGGGAAATGAATTATTATAGTTACTCACATTTTGAAACTAAATTGCTAGAGAAAAATCATGATGGAATTCAGATAAGGAGATTACTATCTAAAGTGTGGCCTCCATCTTTAGGGATAATTAGGAATGCTCGCAGCTTCAAATAATAGAAAACCTGACTGACAGTATCTTGCATAACAAGACTTCTAGAAATAGGTGGTTGCTGGCATTGATTCAGCGTCTCAAAGATTTGGGTTCCGTCTGGTGTCTCTGCCATACTGCTGTCCTGCACTTATGTCTACAAGATGGCTATGTCTCAGGGATGGTTCTGGACAGAGGGCTTCTCCTTGAGTATCTCTTTCTCATGGGGAAAGGATAAATCCTCCCAAAGGCCCCCAGAAGACCCCTTACACATTATTAGCCATGACAGGGTCATAAGTGATTGACATGGAAGGAAGATCAGTAAGTTGAAGATGATAGGATTTTTTTTTCAGCCTCTATATGGTAGGAAGGCAAAGGAAATGGAGGTTGCAGAAGGCTATGGGGTAGCCAACAAACACATCTGCTACAACTATTACATGAGAGGCATAGATTGTTCCTCTTATGATATGGCAAACAAATTGTAATTACACGATCTCTCCCCCAAAGACCAAACATAGTTACTTGCACCTCCCTGGGTTTTGGGTTTGTTTTTTTTTTTTTAATGCTGAATTTCAGCATCTGTACTGAGTTTTAGGAACGTTCTTTAATTTCCTTTAACTAGCTCACTTTATTAATAAAGAGCTGTTGCAATGAAAAATAGTTTTTTTACTCTTAATTTCCATCAGATCACATACTTCTGCCTGTGCCAACATTCTATTCTTTCCCTTATACCTTTTATTTTCTACTTCAATCTCTTCCTTTAGAGTTTTTGGTTGCTCTCACCTTATAAACTCAGGATTCTTTAGCAAGATCTATTGATAACTAATTTGTATACATTGAAATTGACTATGTATTTTAGACATTAACATTTTGTTTCTCTGGATCAAGGAGGAAAAGGTCAAATTAACAGCTGAGAAATATACTGCTTCAAACATTTTTCCTATCATATTAGTTAGAACAAGAAAACACTAACAGCATAAGATATATTTTCAGTAAGTCACACTAATGCCTTATTCAGCCAAATATTTCATCTCTAACAGTGGCACAAAAGATGTGTAGTGTGGCCAAATGTTATTAAAGGAGGGATGTGTGTTAAGGAAGGTTAATTTTTCCTGATTAGCCAATTATATATTTCTTGTTGATGAGTTTTCTAAACCCCAATTGTCCCAGTTCATATTTCTTCTTTTCCACTTCAAGGTGGGGAGCTTTGAGGGAACCATATGTAATGTCATCCTTTGGGCTGTGTCACTCTAAAAGCCAGTAATAGGAAGACTACTTGTCCTTCCATATGAGCCACATGTCCAATATCAGATTTATCAGTAATAAAGGCAATATTTGGGGCTCTCATTTGCTTTGTCCCTTTTCATTTTTATTTATTTTTCTGAATAGGCTTAGAACTTGAGCTGCAATGTAGTGTGTCATTTACTGTGTCCTTCTTCAACCCCATCAATAAACAACTTACAAACATAATTCCTTCTCTTTCACTCAATAGCTCTCTGATTTTATATAAGCCCTTTATCTCACCCTTTTTCTTCTTAAACACTTGATTATCACCATATCCTATGTGCTCCGATATGGATATATATGATATAGATGATACTATATCAGAGGACATAGTAAGGATCTGGAGGCTTTAGATTAACATTAGCAGAAAAAGTATGATAATGAAAAAAATTAATGCACATTAACCTAGCATTTACTATGTTCCGGATGTTGTTAACAGTGGTCCACTTCCTTGAAAGTGTTGAAGATCACTGTAGTCAACATGGTACAGATACTGAAAGAATCACGAGACTTGGATTCTATTCCCAGCTTAACTTTTCTGGACTCCATTTTTTTTTAATTTTTAAAATGAAGAGTTTGAAAATATGCTTTGTGAGGACTCTCCAACTCCCTAATTCTATGATTCCATAGTGTAGTTTGGGCCACTCCAATACCACAAATTCAATTACTGATTGGGCCAAAAAAATTATGTAACAGTCCCTCCTCCTGTCCCCTCTCACTGTAAGGGAGTGGATCTCAAATGATCAAGCCAATTGGGTTGTCTCTTTAGAACGGGAGGTTCTGATTCAATTATCTGTTGCTATGTTGTAATAGGGAAGAACCTTTGTACTCTATTACAAGTTAATCACCAAAGGAATGTTGCCTGTAAGCTTAAATTATACATAATTGCCGATCTCTGGGAACCCTGCCTCCCAGGTAATGAGCATTAAGCTAAAATATCTTTGAGTAGCTCACAGGCCCACCTGTGAGTGCCTGCAGGGCAGAGGAAATTAACACATCTCCTCCGGGGCTGACGGGAACCAGGAAATGTTTGGCTTTACTCCCTCTCCTTTCAGTAAAAAGGAGCGTGAACCTAACTCAGGCGAGAAGGTTCTTTGGGAGACAAGTCCGCCATCTTCTTGGTTTGCTGGCTTTCCGAATAAAGTCACTATTTCTTGCCCCAACAAGTCGTCTCTCAATTTATTGGCCTGTCATGCTGCAAGCAGTAGGACCTTGGACTTGGTAAACAAATTTTGGTGCAACCAGCCAGGAGCCTTGCTGGTAAGGCCCTAGCAGCTGCCGGGACCACTTGCCCTGAGCCTGAGGATCTCCCCTTCCAATTCCCCAAAGCGGCACAGGCTGCCCAGCATCGGCAGTTGGAGCAAAAGCCCGTGACAGTAAGGTAAGTCACTCCGGTGTGTACACCCGGGAATGTTATTTCTCTCCGTTTGGGGCTTTTTCTCTGGAATGAGCCGATTTGTTTTCTATTTGAGTGGGGTACCCTGTTGGAGAGAGGAAAGAGTTGTTGGACTTTTACTCAATTTGTGAACTGGTTCATTTGTTTCTTTGAATGCTAGCATTTGTGTGTGCAGGTTGTATTTTGCTTTTCTTGAGTTTGTCTTTAAAAATGGGTAATGTGGGCTTCCCTGGTGGCGCAGTGGTTGAGAGTCCGCCTGCCAATGCAGGGGACACGGGTTCGTTCGCCGGTCCGGGAAGATCCCACATTGCCGCGGAGCGGCTGCGCCCGTGAGCCGTGGCTGCTGAGCCTGCGCGTCCGGAACCTGTGCTCCGCAACGGGAGAGGCCACAACAGTGAGAGGCCTGCGTACCGCAAAAAAAAAAAAAGGTAATGTTTCAACTATTCCTAAAGAAAATCCTCTGAGGCGCATTTTGGATAAGTGATCTGATTACAACTATGAACCCGTGGTTGAGAGGAAGATATTTATTGAAACAATGTGTAGCCACAGTTACCTGTTAGGATCTCCACAAGGGGTTTAGGCAGGGTTATCTTGGGACGCTGTATACTATGTACTGCTACCCTTACAGTGTTAATTATGTTGTTTATGGTCTCCTGTGTCGTCGGTATATGTAAAACCCCAAGACCAAACTTGAGGGTTTATTTAGGATTTTCTGTTTGTCCTTTGGATTTTTCGTTTTATTTTGTTTGGTACTGTTTCTTCATTTACAGCCAAATCCGTTTTGTGATATTTGAAACTTTTACTGATGTCAAATGGAGGAAAGGATCAGGGAAAAAAAAACCAAACCTGTCTGTTCTTGTCCAAGAGTGGGACATTCCCAGGATGAAGCAGCAGGTTCCACTTGGTTCCTAAAATCAGAAAAAGCTACAGATAGAAATAGAAGTGTCTTTTCCATAAATATTAGTAAAAAAGGGTTAGCCATCTAGACAGGTGACTTTGATTTGTCCCATGTAACAAACCCAATTTGAATCCAATATCTTTTTGTAACTGATGGGTTTTACATTGTTGTACCTGATTCATGGCTGAAATTTTGGAATAGGAACTGTGAGGTCTGTATGTTTGTTTGTATGTTTTTACACGTGTTATAGATGTGTGGCATTGCCATAATTAATTTGTAAAAGAGCTCTATTTAATTGACTTAAAGGAAAGTAAGCACTTACATAAATGCTCAAATATAAAAAACTGGCCAGAATGTATTTCGGATTCACATGATCTAGGAAATATTCAGTATTGAATTAATATTTAGTACTAAAGTTAGATTAAGCTTGTTGGTTTGTTTAATACAGACATGTCTTTACAGTCATTTACATTAAGCATAGTACTTTTATTTTACCTAGGTTTACTAGAAATCAAGTAAGATCTTATTATTCCTGTTAGAAATGCTGTCAGCAGGAAAAATAACATTATGACAAGATTTTAAGTAAATAGAAGTAAATGAGGTAAGAGTTTTAGATAAACTCTAGGAATGATTATGTTTTGGGAATGTCTATTTAAAATAGTCTCTCTGGGGGCTTCCCTGGTGGCACAGTGGTTGAGAGTCCGCCTGCCAATGCAGGGGACACGGGTTCGTGCCCCGGTCCGGGAAGATCCCACATGCCGCGGAGCGGCTGGGCCCGTGAGCCATGGCCGCTGAGCCTGCGCATCCGGAGCCTGTGCTCCTCAACGGGAGAGGCCACAATAGCAAGAGGCCCGCGTACCGCAAAAAAAAAAAAAAAAGTCTCTGGATTTTCATAACTTGCAACTAAACTAAGTTAAATGGAGAGACTTCATTGAATACCTGGGTCCTTTCAAACAGGATGAAATATTAGAACATTAATTGCTGGGCAGGTCTAAATTTACATACCTTTAGGAGAGGAAGACCAAAGCATAAGTTTGTCAATCAGGAAATGGTGGAACAACCATCTACAAAGACTTGCCTCTTGGTTTTCATTAGAGGTTAAGGTTTTAAGGTTAAGAATTATAAGGGAAACATTTCAGTATACAAAAATAGAGAATGTGTGTTTTCAGCAAAGAAGGTATGAGGAATGAAAATGCATTTTGTTGAAGGGAGAAAGGTGACTTTGTCCTAAGCTGGTTGTTTCTGAATGGAAAATAAAAGTGACGGACAGATTGATATGGAAACAGAAAGTTGTGGAAGGTTATTGGAGGAGGAACACTGTGTCTTGTGCATGGTCAGGATTGGCTAAGATTGAACCTAATTAAGAAAATGAATTTTTAAGGTAAAGTGGTACAAAACCTGAATTTGGTTCTCTAAAAGGACAAAATTTTCTTGAAATATTGAACTGCTTTTGGTAATTGTGAGTTTCTTCAAGTGATCTGTATTTGTCATTGAGATCTTTTATTATCACTGGTTAAAACTTTTCCATATTTTTGACAAATTTCCCAAAGTTCAAATTCTAAATGAAGTTCATTTGACTTCTAGCTAACTTTTGAGTTTTTCCAAAGGGTCCCTGGAAAACCTCTAATTATTTGTTTTCTCTCCATCTCAGAGAGAGGAATATTAAACTAATTAGGCTTATTTGGTATGGTAAATTACATAGGAAGCATTGTCAAATAAGTGGTGATAAAACTTCTTAGATTGTATCATATGGGTAAACGTTGTTAATATACACACTCTAGAATTATATGGAGCTCCTAAAATTCTGGTACATCCTGGAAAATGGTATCAGTTATAATTTTAGTAGTTATCTTAAATTTTTGTATGTCACAGCAGTAACCAAGTTTTCTCTTCAACTGCATTGTAGTCCCAGTTGGTTGATGCCAAAGCAAAAAGGCATCCTTTTAATGGTTAGAGATGATCAATTGCTATTTATGGTTTTACAGTGGCTTTTTAAAAATCGAAGTGTAGTTGATTTATAATATTGTATTAGTTTCAGGTGTACAGCAAAGTGATTCAGTTTTATAGATATATTCTTTTCCAGATTCTTTTCCCTTATAGGTTATTGAGGTTATTTATAGGTTACAAAATACTGAGTATAGTTCCCTGTGCTATACAATAGGTCCTTGTTGGTTATCTATTTTATGTATAGTAGTGTGTATGTGTTAATCCCAAACTCCTATTTTATCCCTCTCCCCACACCTTTCCCCTTTGGTAACCATAAGTTTTTTTTCCTCTGTCTATGAGTCTATTTCTGTTTGGTATATAAGTTCACTGCATCATTTTTTTTTTAGATTCCACATATAAGCAATATCATATGATATTTGTCTTTCTCTGTCTCACTTACCTCACCTAGTATGATAATCTCTAAGTCCATCCATGTTGCTGCAAATGGCATTCATCCTTTTTTATGGCTGAGTAATAGTCCATCACCTACATATATACCACATCTTCTTTATCCATTCATCTGTCAATGGCCTTTTAGTCACTTCCATATCTTGGCTATTGTAAACAGCGCTGCAGTGAATATTGGGGTGATGGATCTTTTCCAATTATAGTTTTCTCTGTATGTCTGCCCAGGAGTGGGGTTGCAGGATCACATGGTAACTTCCATAAAATCTTACGGAAAAACCTAAATGAACTTTTTGGCCAACCCAATAGTTTTTTTAAGGAAACTCCATACTATTCTCCATAGTGGTTGTACCAGTTTACATTCCCACCAACAGTGTAGGAGGGTTCCCTCATCTCCACACCTTCTCCAGCATTTGTTGATATTATTTGTAGACTTTGATGATGGCCATTCTGCCTGGTGTAAGGTGATACCTTATTGAAGTTTTGATTTGCATTTCTCTAATAATTAGTGATGTTGAGCATGTTTTCATGTGCCTTTTGGCCATCTATGTCTTCTTTAGAGAAATGTCTATTTTAATCTTCTGCCCATTTCTTTATTGGGTTGTTTGCTTTTTTGATATTGAGCTGTATGAGCTGTTTGTATATTTTGGAAATTAATTTCTTGTTGGTCACATCATTTGCAAATATTTTCTCCCATTCTGTAGGTTGTCTTTTCATTTTGCTGATGGCTTCCTTTTCTGTGCAGAAGCTTTTAAGTTTAATTAGGTCCCATTTATTTATTTCTGTTTTTATTTCCATGACCCTAGGAGATGGATCCAAAAAGATATTCCTGCAATTTATGTCAAAGAATGTTCTGCTTGCTTTCCTCTAGGAGTTTCATAGTATCTGGTCTTACACTAAGGTCTTTAATCCATTTTGAGTTTATTTTTCTGTATGAAGATAGAAAATGTTCTAATTTCATTCTTTTAAATGTAGCTGTCCAGTTTTCCCAACACTACTTATTGAAGAGACTGTCTTTTCTCCATTGTATATTCTTGTCTCCTCTGTCATAGATTAATTGACCACAGGTGCATGGGTTTACTTCTGGGCTTTCTATCCTGTTCCATTGATCTATATGTCTGTTTTTGTGCCAGTACCATACTGTTTTTTTGAATAATTTTATTGGAGTATAGTTGATTTACAGTGTTGTATTATTTTCAAGTATATAGCAAAGTGATTCAGTTACACATATACATATATTCATTCTTTTTTAGATTCTTTTCTCATACAGATTATCACAGAATATTGAGTAGATTTCTCTGCTACACAGTAGGTCCTTGTTGGTTACCTATCTTATATATAGTAGTGTGTGTATGTTCATCCCAAGCGCCTGATTTATCCTTCCCCCACCTCCAGTTTTCCCCTTTGGTAACCATAAGTTTGTTTTTTGGTATGTTAAGTCTGTTTCTGTTTTGTAAATAAGTTCATTTGTATCTTTTTAAAATTAGATTCCAGGGCTTCCCTGGTGGCGCAGTGGTTGGGAGTCCACCTGCCGATGCAGGGGACGCGGGTTCGTGCCCTGGTCTGGGAAGATCCCGCATGCCGCGGAGCGGCTGGGCCCGTGAGCCATGGCCGCTGAGCCTGCGCGTCCGGAGCCTGTGCTCCGCAACGGGAGAGGCCACGACAGTGAGAGGCCCGCGTACCGCAAAAAAAAAAAAAAAAATTAGATTCCACATATGGGTGAAATCATATATTTGTTTTTCTTTATCTGACTTACTTCACTTAGTATGATAATCTCTAGGTCCATCCATGTTGCTGCAAATGGCATTATTTCATTCTTTTTTTATGGCTGAGTAATATTGCATTGTATATATGTACTACATCTTCTTTATTCATTCCTCTGTCGATGGACATTGAGGTTGCTTCCATGTCTTGGGTATTGTAAACAGTGCTGCAATGAATATTGGGGAGCATGTATCCTTTCGGATTATGGTTATCTCTGGATATATGCCCAGGAGTGGGATTGCAGGATCATATGGTGGTTCTATTTTATGTTTTTTAAGGCGCCTCCATACTGTTCTCCATAGTGATTGTACCAATTTACATTCTAACCAATAGTGTAGGAGAATTCACACCCTTCCCAGCATTTATTGTTTGTAGACTATTTGATGATGGCTATTCTCACTGGTGTGAAGTGATACCTCATTGCAGTTTTGATTTTAATTTCTCTGATAATTAGTGATGTTGAGGATCTCTTCATGTGCTTTTTGGCCATCTGTATGTCTTCTTTGGAGAAATGTCTATTTAGAACTGCCCATTTTTTGATGAGGTTGTTTGTATTTTTGATATAGAGCTGTGTGAGCTGTTTGTATATTTTGGAGATTAATCGCTTGTTGGTCTCTTCATTTTCAAAAGTTTTCTCCCATTCTAAGGGCTGTCTTTCCATTTTGTTGATGGTTTCCTTTGCTGTACAGAAGTTTTTAAGTTTAATTAGGTCCCAGTTGTTTACTTTTCTTTTTATTATTCTAGGAGGTGGATCAAAAAAGATATTACTGTGATTTATGTCAAAGAGTGTTCTGCCTGTGTTTTCCTCTAAGAGTTTTACAGTGTCTGGCCTTATGTTTTGGTCTTTGATCCATTTTGAGTTTATTTTTGTGTATGTTGTTAGAGAATGTTCTAATTCTAATTTCATTCTTTTACAAGTAGCTGTCCAGTTTTCCCAGCACCACTTATTGAAGAGACTGTCTTTTCTCCATTGTATATTCTTGGCTCCCTCATTGTAGATTAATTGCCCATAGGTGCTTGAGTTTATTTCTGAACTTTCTATCCTGTTTCATTGATCTATATGTCTGTTTTGTGTCTGTACCATACTGTTTTGATTATTGTAGCTGTGTAGTATAGTCTGAAGTCAGGGAGCCTGATTCCTCCAGCTCCATTTTTCTTTCTCAAGATTATTTTGGCTATTTGGGGTCTTTTGTGTTTCCATACAAATTGTAGAAAATTTTGCTTTAGTTCTGTGGAAAATGCCATTGGTAATTTGATAGGGATTGCCTTGAATCTGTAGATTGCCTTGGGTAGTATAGTCATTTTGACAATATCAATTCTTCCAGTCCAGGAATATGGTATATCCTTCCATCTGTTTGTGTCATCTCCAATTTCTTTCATCAGTTTCTTATAGTTTTCAGAGTAGAAGTCTTTTGTCTCCATAGGTAGGTTTATTCCTAGGTATTTTATTCTTTTTGATGCAGTGGTAAATGGGATTGTTTCCTTAATTTCTCTTTCTGATCTTTCATTGTTAGTGTATAAGAATGCAAGAGATTTCTGTGTATTAATTTTGTATCCTGAAACTTTGCCAAATTCATTGATGAGCTCTAGTAGTTTTCTAGTAATGTCTTTAGTATATTGTATGTATAGTATCATGTCATCTGCAAACAGTGACAGTTTTACTTCTTTTCCAATTTGTATTCCTTTTATTTCTTTTTCTTCTGATTGTCATGGCATAAAAGTGGTGACAGTGGACATCCTTGCCTTGCCCCTGATCTTAGAGAGAATGCTTTAAGCTTTTCACTGTTGAGAACGATGTTACCTGTGGGTTTTTCATATATGGCCTTTATTATGTTGAGGTTTGTTTCCTCTTTTCCCACTTTCTGGAGAGCTTTTATCCTCAATGGGTGTTGAATTTTGTCAGGTGTTTTTCTGCGTCTATTTAGATGATCATATGGTTTTTATTTTTCTGTTTGTTAATATGATGTGTCACACTGATTTCTGGATATTGAAAAATCCTTGCATGCCTGGGTTAAACAACACTTGATCATGGTGTATGATCCTTTTAATGTATTGTTGGATTCAGATTGCTGGTATTGAGTATTTTTGCATTTATATTCATCGGTGATATTGGCCTGTAATTTTCTTTTTTGTGGTATCTTTGTCTGGTTTTGATATCAGGGTGATCATGGCCTCATAGAATGAGTTGGGAGTGTTTCTTCCTCTAAAAGTTTTTGGAAGATTTTCAGAAGTATAGGTGCTAACATCTGGTTTTGATATCAGGGTAATTTGCCTGTGAAGCCATCTGGTCCTGGACTTTTGTTTGTTGGGAGTTTTAAAATCACAGTTTCAACTTCAGTACTTGTGATTGGTCTGTTCATATTTTTTATTTCTTCCTGGTTCAGTCTTTGAAGATTGTACCTTTCTAAGAATTTGTCCCCTTCTTCTAGGTTGTTCATTTTAGTGGCACATAGTTGCTTGGAGTAGTCTCTTGTGATCTTTTATATTTCTGTGGTGTTAGTTGTAACTTCTTTTTCATTTCTAATTTTATTGATTTGAGTCTTCTCCCTTTTTTTATTGATTTGAGTCTTCTCCCTTTTTTTCTCCCTTTCTGGCTAAAATTTTATCAATTTTGTTTATCTTCTCAAAGAACCAGCTTTTAGTTTCATTGATCTTTTCTATTGTTAGTCTCTATTTCATTTACTTCTGCTCTGATCTTTATGATTTTTTTCCTTCTACTAGCTTTGGGTTTTGTTTGTTCTTCTTTCTCTAGTTACTTTAGGTGTAAGTTTATGTTGTTTATTTGAGATTTTTCTTGTTTCACGAGGTAAGCTTGTGTCACTATAAACTGTCTCAGAACTGTTTTTGCTGCCTCCCATAGGTTTTGGATAGGCATATTTTAATTTATTTGTCTCTAGGTATTTTTTGATTTCCTCTTTAATTTCCTCAGTGATCCATTGATTGTTTAGTAGCATATTGTTTGTCCTCCACGTGTTTGTGTTTTTTGCAGTTTTTTTTCCTTGTAGTTGATTTCTAATCTCATAGATTTGTGGTCATAAAAGATGCTTGATATCATATCAATTATCTTAAATTTACCGAGACTTGTTTTGTAGCCCAGCATGTGATCTATCCTGGAGAATGTTCCATGTGCACTTGAAAAGAATGTGTATTCTGCTGCTTTCGGATGGAATGCTCTACAAATATCAGTTAGGCCCATCTGTCTAATGTGTCATTTAAGGCCTGTGTTTCCTTATTGATTTTCTGTCTGGATGATCTGTCCATTGATATAAGTGGGGTGTTCCCCACTATTATTTTGTTACTGTTGTTGACTTCTTCTTTTGTGTTCATTAATATTTGCCTTATATATTGAGGTGCTCCGTGTTGGGTGCACATTAATTTCCAATGGTTATATCTTCTTCTTGGATTGATCCCTGATCATTACTTAGTGTCCTGCTTTGTCTTTTGTAACAGACTTTATTTTAAAATCTATTTTGTCTGACAGAAGTATTGCTACTCCAACTTTCTTTTGATTTCCGTTTGCATGGAATACCTTTTTCTGTCCCCTCACTTTCAGTCTGTATGTGTCTCTAGGTCTGAAGTGGGTCTCTTGTAGACAGAATATATACAGATGTTGTTTTTGTATCCATTCAGCCAGTTTATATCTTTTGGTTGGAGCATTTAATCCATTTACATTTAAGGTAATTATTGATATGTTTGTTCTTATTTCCACTTTGTTAATTGTTTTGGATTTGTTTTTGTAGGTAGTTTTTCTTCCTTTCCTCTTCTGTTCTCTTGTGATTTGATGACTACCTTTAGTGTTGTGTTTGGATTCCAATTTCTTTTGTGTGTGTATACCTATTATAGATTTTTGGTTTGCAGTTACCATGAGGTTTTCATATAGCACTCTATATATACATGATTGTTTTAAATTGCTGATCCCTTAATTTCAAATGCATTCCAAATATCCTGCATTTGTACTCTCCTCCTCTCACAATTACTGGTTTTGATATCATATTTGTGTGTGGATGATTTCCTACCTTTATTGTATGTTTGCCTTTACCACTGAGTTTTCCCATTTCATAACTTTCTTGTTTCTAGTTGTGGCCTTTTCTGCCTAGAAAAGTTCCTGTAGCATTTGTTGTAAAGCTGGTTTGGTGGTACTGAATTCTTTTATCTTTTGCTTGTCTGTAAAGCTTTTGACTGCTCTGTGAAATCTGAATGAGAGTCTTGGTGGGTGGAGTTATCAGTTGATAACTTTATGGGGATTCACTTGTATATTGTTGCTTTTCTTTTGTTGCTTTTAATATCTTCTCTGTTTTTAATTTTTGTCATTTTGATTACTATGTTTCTCGGCATGTTCCTCCTTGAGTTCATCCTGTATGGGACTCTGAGCTTCCTGGACTTTAGTGACTGTTTCCTTTCCTATATTAGAGAAGTTTTTAGCTATTATCTCTTCGAATATTTTCTCAGGCCCTTTCTCTCTCTCTTCTCCTTCTACGACCCCTATAATGCAAATGTTGGTGTGCTTGATGTTGTCCTAGTGGTCTCTTAAACTGTCCTCATTTCTTTTTATTTTTTCTTTATTCTGTTCAACGGCAGTGGTTTCCACCATTCTGTCTTCCAGCTCACTTATCTGTTTCTCTGCCTCATATATTCTGCTATCAATTCCTTCTAGTGTATTTTTCATCTTAGTTATTGTATTCTTCCACTATGGTTCTTTACATTTTCTAACTCTGTGTTATAAACTTCTCACTCTGTGATCCATTCTTTTCCCAGGTTCCTGGTTCATCTTTATGATCATTACTCTGAACTCTTTCTTGGGCAGATTGCCTATCTCCACTTCAGTTAGTTGTTCTTCTGGGGTTTTATTTTGTTCCTTCACCTGGAACGTATTCCTCTGCTGTCTCATTTTCTCTAAATTTCTGTGTTTGCAGACTCATTTCCACAGGCTGCTGGAACGTCATTTTCTTGATTCTGGTGTCTGCCCCCTGGTGGTTGAGGTTAGTCTAGAGGCTTATGCTGGCTTCTTGGTGGGAGTGGCTGGTGCCTGCCCACTGGTGGGTGGAGCTGTGTCTTGGTCCTCTGGTGGGCAGTGCTTTGTCGTGGGGTTTGTCTAGAGGAGTCTGTGGGCTCAGGAAATCTTTAGGCAGCCTGTCTGATGATGGGTGGGGCTGTGTTCCAGCCCTGTTGTTTGCTTGGCCTGAGGAATTCCAACACTGGAACCTACAGGCTGTTGAATGGGACCAGGTCTTGGTGCCAAAATGTCAGCCTCCAGGAGGGTTCACACCAATGAATACTTCCTGTTTCATCTGCCACCGGTGTCCTTGTCCTCATAGTGAGCCCCAGCTAACCCCCAATCTCCCCAGGAGACCCTCCAAGACCAGCAAGTAGGTCTGGCCAGGCTCCTATGGAGTTGCTGCTTTTGCCCTGGGTCCCAGTGTGCATGAGACCGTGTGTGTGCCTGCCAAAAGTGAAGTCTCTATTTCCTGCAGTCCTGTGGCCTTCAAAATCAAGTGCTCTGGGGGCTCCTCCTCGTGATGCCAGACTCCCAGGCTGGGGAGGCTAATGTGGGGCTTAGAACTCTCACTCTTGTTGGAGAACTTTTGCAATATAATTATTCTCCAGTCTGTGGGTCAGCCACCTGGGGGGGGGCAGGGAGCATGGAATTTGATTATATCATGAGTTTGCCCCTCCTAACATCTTGTGGTGGTTTATTCTTATGTCTTTGGATGTAGAATATCTTTTTTGGTAGGTTTCAGTCTTTTCTAATCAATGGTTTTTCAGCAGTTAGTTGTGATTTTGGTGTGCTTGTGAGAGGAGGTGAGCTCAAAGTCCTTCTACTCTGCTGTCTTGTCCAGGAACTCCAGCCACTTTAAAAACTCTATAGTGGCTTTTGAAGGACTCTATAGCTATTTTGTGAAGAAGTGGGGAGGAATGATGAAATCCTTTATGTGCAAGCATTTGTGCTATTACCTCAGGGAAAATAAGAAAAGAAAGGGAATGAGAGTGAGGATATGTTTCTTCAAACTTGAACTCCTCCAGCTGAGCTAGCTGTCCCAGCCATTCTGGCTGCCATGCCAGTATATCCACCCCTTCTACCACCTTCCATTCCTTTCCAGCCCCAATTCCTGACATGGGGCCTCAGGACTGTCCCTGCTTATAGGAATCAATTAGAAAATCTTCTGTTAGTTTCTGGGGCACAGGGACTTGGTCTGGTATCACCATCTAAGACCAGACAGGGCACCCAATTTGGGCCTGGAGCCACTCCCAGGGCAAGGCAGTTTCCATCACTGTTATCTCATATAGGGGACTAAATGCAAATAACCAGCCAGCTGGGTATCTCAGACTTTGATTGGAAAGAACACAACCCTGCTTTATAGGGAGGATCCTCTACACCCCTGCTTGGCAGTACCCACAGCTGAACCAAATTGGGACCCCAGTGAAGGAAGAATACCCTTACTAAAGCACCCCTTATTAGTGCATCTTGGCAGAACTTTGAAAAGAGGAACCAAAGCAAGAGACTTTGAACACAATTCAAGAAACACAGCCAAAAAAAAAAAAAATCAAATGAAGGCTTTTCTTAGTTTTTCAAAAGGATTTATCAGGCCTACAGATGTCATACTAATGCAGATCCCAAGGCCCTTGAAAATAATATTAGAATTTTAAATTTGACATTTTGGGGGGCAAAGTGCCTCAGATGTCAAGAGAAAGTTGCAAAATTTAGATGGTGCATTTGGAATGAATCCTTCTCAATTGTAGTTGTTGCTTTTAAAGTGTTAAACAGGGAACAATAACAGAAGAAAGAAGAAGCAAAAGGCAATGCCACTTTTTTGGCAACAATACTGGGTTTCCCAGAAGGCAAGTAACCAGAAGAGAGGTAAGAGCCACTATCAGGGAAGGAACAGTGTGCGTACTAAGGAAGAAGAACATTGGAAAAGAGATTGCCTTAGGTTAAAACATAAGGAAAACAATAAAAGACGAGAGCCTGTCATATGGTAGAAAGAGAGGAACACTGTGATGAATGAAGAGGCCCAGGAACTCCCTTGGACTAGAGACATCTAATTTCCCACAGTAGCCCTGGGTAAAATTGACAGTGGGGAACGAGCTGATTAACTTTCTGGTAGACCTCACCCTGAACTTCTTCACCAGAACAGCTTGATATCAGAGTCCACCAGCTCGTGATGTCAGCCGACAGACAGCACTCTTGAAAACCCCAGGAAAGGAGACAGAGCTCTTTCCCCCTCCCTCCATGTCTACAGAAATGTAAGACCATACGTGCGTACTAGCGGCATTCCAGGGAAGCCCAAAAACACACGGCCGATATGAATCCCATTAAAAAGGGATGCTAGAATTGCAAACCTCTTAGTCAACCTAAATAATAATTTAAAAATATGTAAAGTAAAATATTTTTTTAGTAACCAGTTAGATTATCAAAGTTTAAAAATTATTTTTAATTCCAACAATGTTATGGAAAAAATAGGTAGTTTAGATTTAAAATTTTTAAATAGACTTTATTTTTTAGAACAGTTTTCAGTTCACAAAATAAAAGGGTGGGGGGGGGTGTTGCTGGGACATCTAACCTAAAACAGTATCTTCTGAGGCAAGAGGATTACTTCTCCCACAGATTAACTTGTCAAAATACCAGCCAGTGTATTCGGAAAAGGACAAAGAGAGGGCCAAACTCTCTTTGTCAAGGTGTGATCCAAGTGAAGATTTACTTGGATCACACCTTGGACCTGTGCTGTAGCACATTCATAATAGTACCCATTACAGGAGAAATGCCACCTTATGGTGGATTCAAAAATATAAATAATGGGGCCTAACCTAAAAAAGACCATCCAGGCACTCACTCAGAATTGAATGATTTAAATGACCCAAAGACTGCTCTCAGACATCCCCAGATGGGGAATCAACACAGAGGAACCTGCCCCACTGAGGACTGGAAAATAGACTTCACTCAAATGCCTCAAGCTGCAAGAAATTTCAAATAACCTGCTAGTGTTTGTGGATACTTTTGACGATGGGTGGTAGCATATCCCACCTGGAGAGAAAGTCTCTGAAGTGATTAGAGCCCTCCTTAGGGAAATTATCCCTTGATCTGAATTAAGGCACTGAAAGTACACTCATCCTATAGACCACAACAGGAAAAAAACAAGAAAATGAATCATACGTTAAAAAGGAACATCACTGAAATATGTCAAGAGACTAATTTAACTTGGTATAAGTCCTTGCCAGTTGCCCTGCTACAGATCATTGGCTCCCAGAAGCAGGCTTAAATTAAGCTCCTTTAAAATATTGCATTGTAGGCCATTCCAGGTGTCAGCTCAGGCAGGAGAATCTATAAATTCTCCAGAAGACCTAGCAGTTTCCAGTTAGGCTAAAACTTTGTGAATTGTACTAGCCTCTGTGCATGAGTTTGCCTCCAACAGGTCTATCCATTTGAAGTAGATGGTAATTTCATCGTAGCTGGAGACGTGTCAACCAGTTTGTTTAATTTTGTCCAAATAAATAGCACAGGACTCTAGTATGTTTATCGGGAACTAGAACAGAGACCCCAAGTTCAATTACCAATTAGACAACAAAGTGCTAAGGGGTTTCATCAGGTTCAAATAGTTGTAGATAAAAAATGACTGACTGAAGAGTCTAAGGAGCATTCATTGCCCATGCAGGAAGTAGCCAGAACAGTCTTCATCTCTTCCCCACCAGATTGTAGAATGGACATTGACAGTGGGGAGTTGTAATAGGGGAAAAACTTTGTATTCTACTGCAAATTAATCACCAAAGGGGTGTTGCCTGTAAGCTTAAATTATACATACTGGCCCATCTCTGGGAACCCTGTCTCCAAGGTAATGAGCATTAAGCTCAAATACCTTTGTTTAGCTCACTGGAAACATCCTGACTAGGCCCACCTGCGAATGACTGCAGGGAGGAAGAAATTAACATTTCCCCCCTGGAGGCTGACCTGAACTAGGAAATGTTTGACTTTACTCCCTCCCCTTTTAGTATAAAAGAAGCCTGAATTCTAACTCAGCCAAGTTGGTTCTTTGGGACACAAATCCACCATCTTCTCAGTCTGTTGGCTTTCCAAAAGAGTTGCTATTCCCTGTGCCAAGAACCCATCTCTTGATTTATTGGCCTGTCTTGTAGCAAGCAGTATGATCTTGGACTTGGTAACAGTGTTACAAACCACCCAAAACTCAGACATTTACATACTCATGATTATGCAGTTTGGACTGGGCTTGTGAGGCCAGTTCTACTCTGAGTCATGCTGGGACTAGAACATCCAAGAAGTCTTCTTCAATCATATAACTGATGGATGCGTCAGCTGCAGTGGCTGTACATCTCTCCCTTTCTGCACACTTCCCCATGTGGCTAACTTGGGATTTGTCATAATGGTGCCGGGTTTCCAGAAGGAGCATACCAAAGGGACAAACCCAATGTGCAGGTCCCTATCAAACCACCACTTAGTTCACACCAGCAAATGTCCCATTAGCAAAAGGGTCAAATCCAAAGTTAATGCTGGAGGGGACTATACAGGACGTTAATAGCAGGAGGCAGGGTTCATTGGGACCATAAAAAATCAACCCAAGACACCAATATGGGATTTCTGGTTCAAAAAATTGATACCAGTGAGTAAGTATACTAGACCAGCCTCTGACCCAGGCTCCTACAATTGATGAACAAAATCTGTGTTTTGTTCTTTGAAAATAAAAATCACAACAGAACTAATCTCTGAGAAGTTCATTTTTCTTGAGTGGACCTACTAAATCAAATGACTAGTTTGTTATTCTACTACAAACTATATGGATGACATTTAGCATTTGTTGCTCAGCTAACTTTTACTCCCTAGTTCTTTTTAGACAAGATAAATAGAATGGAAAATATGATCTGGTTTGAGTTAGAGCTAGAAAATTCCATTCCTTCAATATCAGCCTTTCTCTTGACAACCTAAATGGCTATTTCAAATTTGGTGATTAAGAATGTACTTTTACCAGAGGCTATTGCTAACGGAGTTCAGACTCCGGCTCCTGATTGCACCTGTGGAGGAATGAGTGTGTCGTTGGCAGAGCAGCTGTAACCTCTTCCTGCAATAATCCAGCAGCTCACTGACCTAGCACCAATTGCCGCCATGGATTTTTCTATACAGATAATTGGAAACAGCTCGTATGCCTGTATTTCATACCCATCAGCAGTGACACTGAAAAGGCCTTAATTCCTGTGAATATATCATGGTCCCTGTTGCAAACTTTAGGTTTGAGCTGAAGAAGCATTTTCCTTTCTGTGGTCATTTCATGACTTTTTTTTTTCTCTTTAGTATCTTTCCAAATTTAGAAGTTAAATTTATAAGGCTGTAATTTGCAAGGTCATCCTTTTTTGGAAAAAAAAAAAAAAAAAAAAAAAAAAAAAGAAACAAACAAAAAAACACCTAAATTCAGAGGCGCCAGGCCAAACATAATTTCAGAACTGAGATGAAAAGTTATGGATAGTGGAAATTTAAAGAGGCTTCAAGCAATGGGACTAAACACAGAAACTGAAACTGAACCTTTGCAGTATGTGGAGTACATACAGAATATCACTATAACTTAAGTATTGTCAGAGGTTTTAATGTTATGAAAGAGTCTTCAAAAGTTTGGTTCTATAGCATCTGAATTTAGAACTTTGGTGGTTTTCAGAAAAATGAAGACAGTTTAAAGACAGGTAAATTTTAAATAAGACTAATCCAAAGACTTTTAAACAAATTGTTAATACACATTGAGCGTGTATGCATGCATTTCCAAAAGAACAGCACAGTGGTTTACTCTTAAGTTTTCAATACCCGCTGACTGACGTACTATGAAACCAGACCTTAGGTCAAGCTGATGGAATTTTTTTCCATTTTCATTTCAAACTTTTTTTTAACTTTTAAATTGAAGTATAGTTGATTTACAATATTGTGTTAGTTTTAGGTGTACAGCACACTGATTTCAATGTGTGTGTGTGTGTATATATATATACACCTTTTTCAGATTCTTTCCCTTATAAGTTATTACAAAATATTAAGTATATTTCCCTGTGCTATACAGTCGGTCCTTGTTGGTTATTTGTTTTATATATAGTAGTGTGAATGTTAATCCCAGCCTCCTAATTTATCCCCTCTACTTTCCGCTTTGGTAACCATGAGTTTGTTTCCTATGTCTGTGGGTCTCTATCTGTTTTGTAAATAAGTTCATTTGTATCATTTTTTTTAGATTCCACATATAAGTGATATCGTATGATATTTGTCTGTCTGACTTACTTCACTTTGTATGATAATCTCTAAATTCATCCAGGTTGCTGCAAATGGCGTAATTTCTTTTTTTTTTTATGGCTGAGTAATATTCTATTGTGTATATACCACATCTTTATCCATTCATCTATTGATAGACATTTAGATTGCTTCCATATCTTGGCTAATGCAAATAGTGCTGCTGTGAATATTAGGGTGTGTGTATCTTTTCGAATTACAGTTTTCTCTGGATATATGTCCAGGAGTGGGATTGCAGGATCATATGGTAACTCTATTTTGGTTTAAGTAACCTCCATACTGTTCTCCACAGTGGCTGTACCAATTTACATTCCCACCAACAGTGCAAGAGGGTTCCCTTTTCTCCACACCCTCTCCAGCATTTATTATGTGTAAACTGTTTTATGATAGCCATTCTGACCGGTGTGAGGTGATACCTCATTTTAGTTTTGATTTGCATTTCTCTAAATAATTAGCTATGTTGAGCATCTTTTTATGTGCCTGCTGGCCATCTGTACACCTTTTTTGGGGAAATATCTATTTAGATCTTCTGCCTTTTTTTTTTTTTTCTGCCCATTTTTTGATTGGACTGTTTTGTTTGTCTGTTTGTTTGATATTGAGCTGTATGAGATGTTCATATATTTTGGAAATTAATCCCTTGTCGGTTGCATCATTTAGAAATACTTTCTCCCATTCTGTAGGTTGTTTTTTCGTTTTGTTTATAGTTTACTTTGCTATGCTAACGCTTTTAAGTTTTAATTAGGTCCAATTTGTTTATTTTTGCTTTTATTTTCATTACTCTAGGAGGTGGATCCAAAAAGATATTGCTCTGATTTTTGTCAAAGAGTGTTCTGCCTGTGTCTTCTCTAGGAGTTTTATAGTATTTGTTCTTACATTTAGGTCTTTGATCCATTTTGAGTTTATTTTTGTGTATGGTGTTAGGGAGTGTTCTAATTTCATTCTTTCACATGTAGCTTTCTAGTTTTCCCAGCACCACTTATTGAGGAGACTGTCTCTTCTCCATTGTATATTCTTGCCTCCTTTGTCATAGATTAATTGACCATAGGTGCGTGGGTCTATTTCTGGGTTTTCTATCCTGTTCCATTGAACTATATGTCCGTTTTTGTGCCAGTAACATACTGTTTTGATTACTGTACCTTTGTAATATAGTCTGAAGTGAGGGAGCCTGATTCCTCCAGCTTCCTTTTTCTTAAGATTGCTTTGGCTATTCGGGATCTTTTGTGTTTCCATACAAACTTAAAAATTTTTTGTTCTAGTTCTGTGAAAAATGCCATTGGTAATTTGATAAGGATTATATTGAATCTGTAGATTGCCTTGGGTAATATGGTCATTTTAACAATCTTGATACTTCCAATCCAAGAACACAGTATATCTTTCCATCTGTTTGTGTCATTTTCGATTCCTTTCATCAGCAACTTTTAATTTTCAGAGTACAGGTGTTTTGCCTCCTGTACAGGTATGTTTATTGCTAGGCATTTTATTCTTGTTGATGTGATGGTAAATGGGATTGTTTCTGTAATTTCTCTTTCTGATCTTTTGTTGTTAGTGTATAGAAATGCAAAAGATTTCTGTTTATTAATTTTGTATCCTGCAACTTTACCAAATTCATTGATGAGTTCTGTAGTTTTCTGGTAGCATCTTTAGGATTTTCTATGTATAATATCATGTCATTTGTGAACAGTGACAGTTTTACTTCTTCTTTTCCAGTTTGTATTTCTTTTTCTTCTCTGAATGCCATGGCTGGAACTTCCAAAGCTAGGTTGAATGAACATGGTGAGCATGGGCACCCTTGTCTTGTTCCTGATCTTAGAGGAAATGCTTTCAGTTTTTCAGCATTGAGAATTATGTTAGCTGTGGGTTTGTCATATATGGCCTTTATAATGTTGAGGTATGTTCCCTCTATGCCCACTTTCTGGAGAGTTTTTTATCATGAATGGATGTTGAATTTTATCAAAAGATTTTTCTGCATCTATTGAGATAATCATATGGTTTTTATTCTTCAATTTGTTAATGTGAAAAATCCTTACATCCCTGGGATATCATGATCATGGTGTATGATCCTTTTAACGTATTGTTCGATTCAGTTTGCTAGTACTTTGTTGAGGATTTTTGTGTCTATGTTCATTGATGATATTGGCCTGTAACTTTCTTTTTTTGTGATGTCTTTGGTTTTGTTATCAGGGTGATGGTGGCATCATAGAATGAGATCAGCAGTATTCCTTCCTCTGCAAATTTCAGAATAGTTTCAGAAGTACAGGTGTTAACACTTCTCTAAATGTTTGGTAGAATTTGCCTGTGAAGCCAACTGGTCCTGGACTTTTGTTTGTTGGGAGTTTTTAAATCACAGATTCAATTTCAGTACTTGTAGTTGGTGTGTTCATATTTTATGTGTATTTCTAGTTCAGACTTCAGAGATGGTAACTTTCTAAGAATTTGTCCATTTCTTCTAGCTTGTCCATTTTATTGGTGTATAGTTGCTTGTAGCAGTCTCTTGTGATCCTTTGTATTTCTGTGGTGTCGGTTGCAACTTTTCCTTTTTCATTTCTAGTATTGATTTGGGCCCTCCTTTTTTTCTTGAGGAGTCTGGCTAAAGTTTTATCAATTTTGTTTATTTTTTCAAGGAACCAACTTCTAGTTTCATATTTTCTATTTATTAGTCTCTTTCATTTATTTCTGCTCTGACCTTTATGATTTCTTCTGCTAACTTTGGGTTTTGTTTGTTCTTCTTTCTCTAGTTGATTTAGGTGTAAGGTTAGGTTGTTTGAGATTGTTCTTGTTTCCTGAGGTAAACTTGTATCCCTATAGACTTACCTTTTAGAACTGCTTTTGCTGTGTCCCATAGGCTTTGTATCATTGTGTTTTCATTTTTCTTTCAGTATTTTTGATTTCCTCTTTGATTTCTTCAGGGATCTATTGGTTATTTAGTAACATATTTTTTAACCTCCACATGTTTATGTTTTTTACAGTTTTTTTTCCTCTAATTGATTTCTAATCTCATAATGTTGTCATTGGAAAAGATGCTTGATAAGTTTTCAATTTTCTTAAATTTACCAAGGCTTGATTTGTGACCCAAGATGTGATCTATCCTGGAGAAGGTTCCATGTGCACTTGAGGAGAAAGGGTAATCTACTGCTTTTGGATGGAATGTCCTATAAATATCAATTAAATCTATCTGGTCTAATGTGTCATTTAAGGCTTGTGTTTCCTTATTGATTTCCTGTCTGGATGATCTGTCCATTGGTGTAAGTCGGGTGTTAAAGTCCCCCACTATTAATGAATTACTGTCGATTTCTCACTTTATGTCTGATAACATTTGCCTTATGTATTGAGGTGCTCCTAGGTTGGGTGCATATATATTTACAATGGTTATATCTTCTTGGATTGATCCCTTGATCGTTACTTAGTGTCCTTCTTTGTCTCTTGTAACAGTCTTTATTTTAAAGTCCATTTTCCTGATAAAAGTATTGCTACTCCAGCTTTCTTCTGCTTTACATTTGCATGCAATACCTTTTCCTATCCCCTCACTTTGAGTCTGTATGTGTCTCTAGATCTGAAGTGGGTCTCTTGGTGAAAGCATATATATGGGTTTTTGTCTTTATTCAGCCAACCTGTCTTTTGGTTGGAGCATTTAATTTGTTTACATTTCAGGTAATTATCAATAGGTAGGTTTTTATGACTATTTTTGTTAATTGTTTTGGATTTGCTTTTGTAGGTATTTTTACCCCTTTCCCTTTTGTTCTCTTTTCTTGTGGTTTGTTGTGTTTGGATTCCTATTTTTTGTGTGCATATTTATTATAGATTTTTGATTTGTGGTTAATGTGAGATTTTGATATAACAGTCTATCCATGCATGATTTAAGTTGCTGATCTCTTAATTTCAAATGCATTTCTTTCTTTATAATTAATTTTTATTGGAATGTAGTTGCTTTACAATGTTGTGTTAGTTTCTACTGTACAGCAAAGTGAATAAGCTATACGTATAAATATATCCCCTCATTTTTGGATTTCCTTCCCATTTAGGTCACCACAGAGCACTGAGTTCCCTGAGCTCTACAGCAGGTTCTCACTAGTATCTATTTTATACACAGAATCAATAGTGTATATATGTCAATCCAAATCTCCCAATTCATCCTACCTCCTTCCCTTTCCCCCCTTGGTGTCCATACGTTTGTTCTCTACAACTGCATCTCTATTTCTGTTTTGCAAATAAGATCATCTATACCATTTTTCTAGATTCCACATATATGCATTAATATACAATATTTGTTTTTCTCTGTCTGACTTATTTCACTCTGTATGGTCCATCCACATCTCTGCAGATGACCCAATTTCATTCCTTTTTACAACTGAGTAATATTCCATTGTATATATGTACCACATCTTCTTTATTCATTCCTCTACTGATGGACATTTAGGTTGCTTCCATGTCATGGCTATTGTAAATAGTGCCTCAGTGAACATTGGGGTGCATGTGTCTTATTTACTTAGGCTGTGCCAGGTCTTCATTGCGGCATGCTGGATCTTTAATTGCACCATGCATACGTCTTAGTTGCAGCATGCAGACTTCTTAGTTGCAGCATGCAGACTTCTCATTTGCAGCATGCAGACTCTTAGTTGTGGCATGTGGACTATTGCAGCATGCATGTGGGATCTAGTTCCCCAACCAGGAATTGAACCTGGGCCCCCTGCATTGGGAGCATGGAGTCTTACCCACTGGACCACCAGGGAAGTCCCACATATGTTTTCCTTATTGATTTCCTGTCTGGATGATCTGTCCATTGGTGTAAGTCGGGTGTTAAAGTCCCCCACTATTAATGAATTACTGTCGATTTCTCACTTTATGTCTGATAACATTTGCCTTATGTATTGAGGTGCTCCTAGGTTGGGTGCATATATATTTACAATGGTTATATCTTCTTGGATTGATCCCTTGATCGTTACTTAGTGTCCTTCTTTGTCTCTTGTAACAGTCTTTATTTTAAAGTCCATTTTCCTGATAAAAGTATTGCTACTCCAGCTTTCTTCTGCTTTACATTTGCATGCAATACCTTTTCCTATCCCCTCACTTTGAGTCTGTATGTGTCTCTAGATCTGAAGTGGGTCTCTTGGTGAAAGCATATATATGGGTTTTTGTCTTTATTCAGCCAACCTGTCTTTTGGTTGGAGCATTTAATTTGTTTACATTTCAGGTAATTATCAATAGGTAGGTTTTTATGACTATTTTTGTTAATTGTTTTGGATTTGCTTTTGTAGGTATTTTTACCCCTTTCCCTTTTGTTCTCTTTTCTTGTGGTTTGTTGTGTTTGGATTCCTATTTTTTGTGTGCATATTTATTATAGATTTTTGATTTGTGGTTAATGTGAGATTTTGATATAACAGTCTATCCATGCATGATTTAAGTTGCTGATCTCTTAATTTCAAATGCATTTCTTTCTTTATAATTAATTTTTATTGGAATGTAGTTGCTTTACAATGTTGTGTTAGTTTCTACTGTACAGCAAAGTGAATAAGCTATACGTATAAATATATCCCCTCATTTTTGGATTTCCTTCCCATTTAGGTCACCACAGAGCACTGAGTTCCCTGAGCTCTACAGCAGGTTCTCACTAGTATCTATTTTATACACAGAATCAATAGTGTATATATGTCAATCCAAATCTCCCAATTCATCCTACCTCCTTCCCTTTCCCCCCTTGGTGTCCATACGTTTGTTCTCTACAACTGCATCTCTATTTCTGTTTTGCAAATAAGATCATCTATACCATTTTTCTAGATTCCACATATATGCATTAATATACAATATTTGTTTTTCTCTGTCTGACTTATTTCACTCTGTATGGTCCATCCACATCTCTGCAGATGACCCAATTTCATTCCTTTTTACAACTGAGTAATATTCCATTGTATATATGTACCACATCTTCTTTATTCATTCCTCTACTGATGGACATTTAGGTTGCTTCCATGTCATGGCTATTGTAAATAGTGCCTCAGTGAACATTGGGGTGCATGTGTCTTATTTACTTAGGCTGTGCCAGGTCTTCATTGCGGCATGCTGGATCTTTAATTGCACCATGCATACGTCTTAGTTGCAGCATGCAGACTTCTTAGTTGCAGCATGCAGACTTCTCATTTGCAGCATGCAGACTCTTAGTTGTGGCATGTGGACTATTGCAGCATGCATGTGGGATCTAGTTCCCCAACCAGGAATTGAACCTGGGCCCCCTGCATTGGGAGCATGGAGTCTTACCCACTGGACCACCAGGGAAGTCCCACATATGTCTCTTTGACTTATAGTTTTCTCTGGGTTTATGCCCAGTAGTGGGATTGCTGGATCATATGGTAGTTCTATTTTTAGTTTTTTAAAGAACCTCCATAATGTTCTCCACAGTGGCTGTATCGCTTTACATTCCCACCAACAGTGTAAGAGGGTTCCCTTTTCTCCACACATTCTCCAGCATTTATTGTTTGTAGATATTTTGATGATGGCCGTTCTGACCAGTGTAAGGTGGTACCTCATTGTGGTTTTGATTTGCACATCTCTGATAATTAGCGATGTTGAGTATCTTTTCGTGTGCCTGTTGGCCATCTATATGTCTTCTTTGGAGAAGTGTCTATTTAGTTCTTCCATCTTGTTCCTTTAGTGGACATGGTTTCAGTTTTTCACCATTGAGGACGATGTTGGCTGTGGGTTTGTCATATATTGGCTTTATTATGTTGAGAAAAGTTCCTTCTGTGCCCACTTTCTGCGGGGTTTTTATCATAAATGGGTGTTGAATTTTGTTGAAAGGTTTCTCTGCATCTATTGAGATGATCATATGGTTTTTCTCCTTCAATTTGTTAATATGGTTTATCACATTGATAGATTTGCGTATATTGAAGAATCCTTGCATTCCTGGAATAAACCCCACTTGATCATGGTGTATGATCCTTTTAATGTGCTGTTGGATTCTGTTTGCTAGTATTTTGTTGAGGATTTCTGCATCTATGTTCATCAGTGATATTCGCCTGTAGTTTTCTTTCTTTGTGACATCTTTGTCTGGTCTTGGTATCAGGGTGATGGTGGCCTCGTAGAATGAGTTTGGGAGTGTTCCTCCCTCTGCTATATTTTGGAAGAGTTTGAGTAGGATAGGTGTTAGCTCTTCTCTAAATGTTTGATAGAATTCGCCTGTGAAGCCATCTGGTCCTGGGCTTTTGTTTGTTGGAAGATTTTTAATCACAGTTTCAATTTCAGTGCTTGTGATTGGTCTGTTCATATTTTCTATTTCTTCCTGATTCAGCCTTGGCAGGTTGTGCATTTCTAAGAATTTGTCCATTTCTTCCAGGTTGTCCATTTTATTGGCACAGAATTGCTTGTAGTAATCACTCATGATCTTTTGTATTTTTGCAGTGTCAGTTGTTACTTCTCTTTTTCATTTCTAATTTTATTGATTTTAGTTCTCCCTTTTTTTCTTGATGAGTCTGGCTAATGGTTTATCAGTTTTGTTTATGTTCTCAAAGAACCAGCTTTTAGTTTTATTGATCTTTGCTATCGTTGCTTTCATTTGTTTTTCATTTATTTCTGATCTGATCTTTATGCTTTCTTTCCTTCTACTAACTGTGGGGATTTTTTTGTTCTTCTTTCTCTAATTGCTTTAGGTGCAAGGTTAAGTTGTTTATTTGAGATGTTTCCTGTTTCTTAAGGTAGGATTGTATTGCTATAAACTTACCTCTTATAATTGCTTTTGCTGCATCCTATAGGTTTTGCGTCTTCATGTCTCCATTGTAATTTGTTTCTAGGTATTTTTTTATTTCCTCTTTGATTTCTTCAGTGATCACTTCGTTTCTGAATGAGATCCTTGCTGGGTAGAGTAATCTTGGTTGTAGGTTTTTCTTCTTCATCACTTTAAATATGTCCTGCCAGTCTCTCCTGGCTTGCAGAGTTTCTGCTGAAAGATCAGCTGTTAACCTGATGGGGATTCCCTTGTGTGTTATTTGTTGTTTTTCCCTTGCAGCTTTTTTTTTGTGTGTGTGGTACGCAGGCCTCTCACTGTTGTGGCCTCTCCTGTTGTGGAGCGCAGGCTCCGGACGCGCAGGCTCAGCGGCCATGGCTCATGGGCCTAGCCGCTCCACAGCATGTGGGATCTTCCCAGACCTGGGCACGATCCCGTGTCCTCTGTATTGGCAGGTGGTGTCTCAACCACTGTGCCACCAGGGTAGCCCCCCTTGCTGCTTTTAATATGTTTTCTTTGTATTTAATTTTTTATAGTTTGATTAATACGTGTCTTGGTGTGTTTCTCCTTTGATTTATCCTGTATGGACTCTGTGCTTCCTGGACTTGATCAACTGTTTCCTTTCCCATATTAGGGAAGTTTTCAACTATAATCTCTTCAAATATTTTCTCAGTCCCTTTCTTTTTCTCTTCTTCTTCTGGGACCCCTATAATTCGAATATTGGTGCATTTAATGTTGTCCCAGAGGTCTCTGAGACTGTCCTCAGTTCTTTTCATTCTTTTTTCTTTATTCTGCTCTGCAGTCGTGATTTCCGCTATTTTATCTTCCCGGTCACTTATCCAATCTTCTGCCTCAGTTATTCTGCTCTTGGCTCAGAATAAAAGGGAGGAAAAGTAGAAAGAAAGAAAGAGAGAGAGGGAGAGAGAGAGAGGGAGAGAGCGAGAGAGAGAGAAAGAAAGAGAGAAGGAAAGAAAGAAAGAAGGAAAGAGGATAAAATAAAATAGTTATTAAAATAAAAATTATTAAGAAAAGAAATCTTTTTAAGTAAAAAAAAAAAAACAAAAATGGACAGACAGAACACTAGGACAAATAGTGAAAGCAAAGCTATACAGACAAAATCTCACACAGAAGCATACACGTACACACTCACAGAGAGCAGAAAAGGCGAAAAAATAATATATCTTGCTCCCGAAGTCCACCTACTCAATTTGGGATGATTCGTTGTCTATTCAGGTATTCCACAGATGCAGGGTACATCAAGTTGATTGTGGAGCTTTAATCCGCTGCTCCTGAGGCTGCTGGGAGAGATTTCCCTTTCTCTTCTTTGTCCTCACAGCTCCCTGGGCTCAGCTTTGGATTTGGCCCCGCCTCTGCGTGTAGGTCGCTGGAGGGCTCTGTTCTTCGCTCAGACAGGACGGGGTTAAAGGAGCCGCTGATCTGGGGGCTCTGGCTCACTCAGGCCGGGAGGAGGGAGGGGCACGGCGTGAGGGGCGGGCCTGTGGCGGCAGCGGCCAGCGTGACTTTGCACCAGCCTGAGGCATGCCCGTGCGTTCTCCCGGGGGAGTTGTCCCTGGTTCCTGGGACCCTGGCAGTGGCGGGCTGCACAGGCTCCCTGGAGGGGGATGTGGAGAGTGACCTGTGCTCACACACAGGCTTCTTGGTGGCAGCAGCAGCAGCCTTAGCGTCTCATGCCCGTCTCTGGGGTCCACGCTAATAGCCGCGGCTCGCGCCCGTCTCTGGAGCTCCTTTAAGCGGCGCTCTTAAACCCCTCTCCTCGCGCACCAGGAAACAAAGAGGGAAGAAAAAGTCTGTTGCCTCTTCGGCAGGTCCAGAGTTTTTCCCGGACTCCCTCCCGGCTAACCGTGGTGCAATAACCCCTTGCAGGCTGTGTTCACACTGCCAACCCCAGTCCTCTCCCTGGGATCCGATCTCCGAAGCCCAAGCCTCAGCTCCCAGCCCTGCCCGCCCCGGCGGGTGAGCAGACAAGCCTCTCGGGCTGGTGAGTGCCGATTGGCACCGATCCTCTGTGCGGGAATCTCTCTACTTTGCCCTCCGCATCCCTGTTGCTGTGCTCTCCTCCACGGCTCCGAAGCTTACCCCCTCTGCCACCCGCAGTCTCCGCCCGCGAAGGGGCTTCCTAGTGTGTGGAAACCTTTCCTCCACAGCTCCCTCCCACTGGTGCAGGTCCTGTCTCTATCCTTTTGTCTCTGTTTATTCTTTTTTCTTTTGCCCTGCCCAGGTACATAGGGAGTTTCTTGCCTTTTGGAAAGTCTGAGGTCTTCTGCCAGCGTTCAGTGGGTGTTCTGTAGGAGTTGTTCCACATATAGATGTATTTCTGATGTATCTGTGGGGAGGAAGGTGATCTCTGCGTCTTACTCTTCTGCCATCTTCCCCCTCCTCTCCAAAAAATTTTTAATTAAAAAAAATTTAAAAACAATTAAAAAACAACAGAACAAAACATTAAAAAAATAGCAATAATAATAACTTCCTGGGGTCTCAGCTGTCAATATCCTTGCCCCCACTGTGAGTCACAGCCAACCTCCGCCTCCCCAGGAGGCCCTCCAGCACCTCTAGGTAGGTCTCTGGACCTGCTGTGGGTGCAGCTCTTACTCTGACCTGGCCCAACTCTTGGATGTACTTGCCTCCATAGACCAGTCTCAGTTGTGGGAACACTCATTGTCCGTTCAGATATTCCACGTATGCGGGTTCACCAAGCTGATCCCAGGGATTTAATCTGCGGCATGTGCAGCTGCATGGAAAGACTTTTGTTCTTCTTCCTTAGTCCCCTCACCCCTGGGGCTCAGCTGTGGTTTTAGCCCCAACTCTGTATTTTGGCCACCCACGGCGGTCTGCTCTTGAGGCTACATTGGAGCGCTCGGGTCTGCCCCGGTGAAGACAGGACATGGAGGTGGCATGGCTGCTGGGATCACAGGAGCCCCAGGGGTGACAGGTGAGTGGGGGGGTAGCCAGTGGCCGTGAAATATCCGGTCCCACTAGTGAGGACGTGTGCTGGGCAGCTGACGGCCATAGGAGTGAGCCTTTCCTAGTGCCTGGTGGCCATTAGGAGAGGATCAGCCTTGGTGGAGGCCGTTCCTAGTACCTGGCAGCAGGCATGAGAAGGCCAGCCCTGGTAGGGGCTTTTCCTGGTGCCTGGTGGCAGATGTGTGTGTCTCAAATGCATTTCAAGTATCCTCCGTTTGTACTCTCCTCCTCTCAAGATTACTGGTTTTGATAGCATATTTGTGTGTGAATGATTTCCTACCTTTACTGTATGTTTGCCTTTATGGGTGAGCTTTCCCATTTCATAATTGTCTTGTATCTAGTTGTGGCATTTTCTTTTCTGCCTAGGAAAGTTCCTTTAGCATTTGTTGTAAAGCTGGTTTGGTGGTGCTGAATTCTTTTAGTTTTTGCTTTTCTGTAAAGCTTTTGATTTATTTGTCAAATCTGAGAGCCTTGTTGGGTAGAGTTTTCTTGGTCGTAAGTTTTTCCCTTTCGTCTCTTTAAATATATCATGCCACTCCCTT
Source organism: Neophocaena asiaeorientalis asiaeorientalis (assembly GCF_003031525.2). Lineage (NCBI taxonomy): Eukaryota > Metazoa > Chordata > Mammalia > Artiodactyla > Phocoenidae > Neophocaena > Neophocaena asiaeorientalis. The sequence goes on along the minus strand of NW_020172814.1, from coordinate 1,039,176 downwards.
CTGGCCTGCAGAGTTTCTGCTGAAAAATCAGCTGATAGTCTTATGGGGGTTCCCTTGTATGTTATTTTTTGCTTTTCTCTTGTTTCTTTAAATATTTTCTCTTTGTCTTTAATTTTTGTCAGTTTGATGATTATGTGTCTTGGTGTGTTCCTCCTTGTGTTCATCCTGTATGGGACTCTGTGCTTCCTGGACTTTGGTGACTGTTTCTTTTCCCATGTTAGGAAATTTTTCAGCTATTATCTCTTCAAATATTTTTTCAGGCTCTTTTCTCTCCCTCTTCTCCTTCTGGGACCCTTATAATTAATGCAAATGTTGGTGCATTTGACATCCCAGAGGTCTCTTAAACTGTCCTCATTTTTTTCCATTCTTTTTTCTTTATTCTGTTCCATGGCAGTGATTTCCACCACTCTGTCTTCCAGCTCACTTAGCCATTCTTCTGCCTCATTTATTCTGCTATTGATTCCTTCTAGTGTATTTTTTCATTTCGGTTATTTTATTCTTCACCTCTCTTTTGTTCTTTATATATTCTCTTTGCTAAAAATTTCTTGTAACTTGTCAGTCTGTGCATCCATTCCTTTCCCAGGTTCCTGGTTCATCTTTACGATCATTACCCTGAACTCTTTCCTGGGTAGACTGTCTATGTCCACTTCACTTAGTTGTTCTTCTGGGTTTTTATTTTGTTCCTTCACCTGGAACATATTCCTTTGCACTTTCATTTTGTTTTAAAACTGTATTTGTATTTTTATGTATACAGTGGGTTAGTTATGTGTGTTGACCTTGGAGAAGTCACCCTCTGTAGGGGATGTCCTATGTGCCCCAGCAGTACACTCTCCTCTTATCATCTAGGGCCAGGGACCAGTTCCACTGTAGGTGCTGACCTGTGTTTGCAGACTCAGTTCCACAGGCTGGCAGATCATGCTTTTCTTGCTTCTGGTGTCTGCCCCCTGGTGGGTGAGGCTGGTCTAGAGGCTTGTGCAGGCTTCTTGGTGGAGGGGCTGGTGCCTGTCCATTGGTGGGTGGGTGCAGCTGGGTCTTGGCCCTCTGGTGGGCAGGGCTGTATCAATGGGTGTGTCTAGAGGTAGCTGTGGGCTCAAGAATTCTTTAAGGCAGCCTGTCTGCTGATGACTGGGGCTGTATTCCACCCTGTTGGTTGTTTGGCCTGAGGTGTCCCAGCACTGGAGCCAGCAGGCTGTTGGGTGGGGCCAGGTCTCCATGCCAATGGCCCAAGATGGCTGCATGCAGCCAGAGTTCGTGTAGGTAAACACTCCCTGCTGTGTCCACTGCCAGCTTTCATGATACCAGCGAGAGCCACGGCCAACCCCTGTCTCCACAGGAGACCCTCTGACACCAGCAGGTAGGTCTGGCCCAGGCTCCTATAGAGTCACTGCTCCCCCAGGCCTGTGGAGCTCCTACAATCAAATCCACTGGCACTGGGGGCTTCTGCTCCCAGTGCCAGACTCCTGGGCTGGGGAGCCTGGCATGGGGTTCAGAGCTCTCACTGCTGTGGGAGAACTTCTGCAGTATCATTCTCCCATTTGTGGGTCACCCATCCAGGTAGTATGGGATTTGATTGTGTTGCAGATGTGCCCCTCCTACCGTTTTGTTGTGGTTTCTTCTTTGTGTCTTTGCATGTAGAATGTCTTTTTTTTTTTTTTTTTTTTTTTTTGGTGGATTCAGTCTTTTTTATTGATGGTTGCTCAGCCTTCGGTTATGATTTTGGTGTGCTCATGAGAAGAGGGTAGCTCAAGGCCCTTCTACTCCACCATCTTGTCTTGTCTCCATTTCAAACTTCTGGGTGTATTTCTTGCACATTTTTTTCTCAATCTAAGTCTTCAGAGTTGTACCTTATTTATCACTGTCAAAGTTTTATATCTTTAATTTTAAAGACATGCTTACAAGCTACAGGGAATAAAAAGGACTGAGGCAAACAATGTTAGGACTTCAATGTCAGACCAACTGGATTTAATGAATTAACTGCTCCAAGGTGAGAGCATTTTACCTGTCCCCTGCCCCACAGTGCAAAGAACAGGGCTAGAGATATGATAATATGCATTTCATCAATGTAATCATCCCCAGCATATTTTCATAGGTGTAACTTACTGAGTTCTTACTATGTGCTAGGCATTGTTCTAAATATTTTTCTAGCAATATCTCATTTAATGTCCATAACAATTCCATTTGGTTGTTGGTGGTGTTTTCTATATTTCTGATGAGAAAACTGAGGTTCAGAAAGAGAGAGCTACATGAACAAGTTCACCCAGTTTCCAACCAGCAGTGTAGGTGCCAAATCCATGACTGTCCACACTGGTTCAGGAAATGCCAAGCAGAAAAGAAATCCACCGTGACCTAATTAGATTGAGCAGTGAAGGAGAAACATACTTCCTTGTTATCAAGACCATATCCTCCATGTAGTTGTAACACATAATGGATATTAAGCATCCATCCTCTGTGTAAGTTCTGGTCCTTTCCATCTGTATGAAACTGAGCTAATTATCTTTACACCTTTGAAGTGATAGCCTGTAGATTTGAGGAACTAGCAACCCGTGGCTTGCTGTATCGATCTCTGGGAATAAACACACACAGAAAATTCCAAGGATTGAATCCTACAACAGGTGTGGGGTTGAAGCCATGGATGTCTTATAAAAAGACATTTTAGATTTTTTTTTTAAACGTCTTTATTGGAGTATAATCACTTTACAATGGTGTGTTAGTTTCTGCTTTATAACAAAGTGAATCAGTTATACATATACACATGTTCCCATATCTCTTCCCTCTTGCATCTCCCTCCCTCCCACCCTCCCTATCCCACCCCTCTAGGTGGTCACAAAGCACCGAGCTGATCTCCCTGTGCTATGCGGCTGGGGCAAATACTACTCAAATGGTAAATTTGGGGGGAGGCTTTAGCAGTTTCCAAAGTGAGGGCTTTGAACAGTGATCATTTCGACACTTTTTCATCTTTATAATGAATCTTTTATAAAAAAGATTCCCATCAGAGAATCCCACCACTTGAGAGAAGAAAGAGGCCCAGAGACCATCAGTTGTACAGTCTTGTTTACAGATTAGGAAATTCGGGCCCAGGGAAAGCAGGAAACATACCCGGCTTCTCTGGAGCAGAGCTGGAGCTGGAATCGAGTGTATTCTCTTCTACCACAAGTATCTGTTTCATCCTCATAGCCCCTTCAGCTGGAATCTAAAGCATTTGAACATTGCATGGGACACGTTGCAATGAGAAGTCCCCGAGCTTCGGTGAACTCTCCCTGTCACTCGTTAGCTCTGTGACCTTGGGCAGTGTTTTAATCTCGGAACCACAGTTTTCTCCTCTGCACGGTGCAGTTGCTGGACTCACTATCTGGAGTCATTTTACTACCCTAACACGTGACCCTGTGATTTTAATCTATCCGTGAATGAACTTCTACTTTTCACAAAGCACGTGATCTTCTTTTTCCTCGTTAAGATTCTCTGCATTTCTAATGAAAAATGACTTTGGAACCAGGATTCCAAAGACAGACAAGCTCTAAGTAAAAGATAAGAGAGACATTTTCAGATATGCAAGAACTCAAAAATTTATTTCCCTAGTTCCTAGTTTTAATAAGCAATTTGTGGCTATACTTCAGCACACCAAGAAACTAAGATACATGTGGGCATCAAGAAGTGACAAGACAAATGCAGAAGCCCAGAAGGAGAACATCCTAAGGAGATAATTGGTCAGTTCATCAGAATTAGAACAGGAAGCCAGTGGCCTCTGAGAAGGATGCCTTCACGAGAAAGAATGGAATGAATTCCAAGAAATATCAGGGAGCTAGATGATACTAGGGACGTATTTTTTTAAAATTCCGTGTGTATGTGTGTGTTTTATCTTTCAACAAGAGCAAAGATAAATAATGAACACCAAGAGAAAGAAATTCATAAAAACAAAATCGAAGAGTCTAAATATGAAGGCAGAGCGATCCAAAAAACGTCAGAAAAGTGAAATTCTTTGATCCAGATGAAGGAACATTGACTTCCACTGGCATTGGGGTCATGGTCTTGAGTGGTTTCAGGAAAGTGTGATTGTCACACACTGTGACCTAATGCGCCAGGCTAGTGAAACTCCGTGCCCCTGCTTCCAGCTCTTAGAATAAAATTGGACAACACACAGACCTTCTAATACTGGTACCAGGCAGGGTATAAAAGTTTACATCTGTAACAGGGAATATAGTTAACAGAAGTTGAGAAGGGGAGGAAGAAGGGAGAAAAGATGGGAATGTGCTAAGATTCACACAAAATCTTCTTGGTTGCCTCTGTGACCAGAGAGTGGCAGGAAATGGAACTGAAGTGGGACAGCTCAGGAGACTGTAATGTTTTGTTAAGAAATAAAAGCTGGGTAGACAGTAACAGGCATTATTCCCAGCCTTGTGTGAGCTGGTTACTGTTCCTCATCATCGGTTTGGGTGGTTCTTTCTCCAGTCTCAGGTCGTTTCCTCACTAGCATACACTGATAAGTATTTTACTGACTAACTGAGTGGGGGGTCTCTGCAGATCTCTGGGGTTATCTCTCTGTTCAGATCTCTCTTCTCTAATACGTGGCGCCATGAGCTCTAGCTGCCTTGGTCTCCCAAGCGCTCAGCTCTGTCTCCCCAACTTAGGAAATCTGCCAGGCTCTCCCTCAATTTCCCCTCCCTGAGCTACTGCCAGGAAACTCTCTGAAGTCTGTAAAATGGAGAAATCATAGAGCTCATCTTATTGGATTCTCATCAACCAGGGATTATTGTCTTTTTTTGCCTGAGTTCCAGTGTCTTAACAATTATTGTTTTATATACAGAATGTTTTTTTTATTCAGTTGGGAGAGTAAATCTGGCCTCTGTTAGTCCATCATGAAGGCAGAAGTCATTTAAAAAAAAATTTCTGCTTTATCAGAGGTCTCTTTTAGTTTCTGCCTTCCCAGACAGCCAACTCTTTGCTTACCTCCCAATTTTGAAAATCTAACTTAACCCCCTAAAAGATAATATTCACACCAACTCCATGTAACAGCCAGTAACCAAAGAAAAGAAACTAATTGTAGTTCTAATTTTTATTCTATACATTTCCACACAATTCACAATACAGAAAAAGTGTCCAAAAAGTAACTGTAACTAGTCATTTCTTTTTCAGAGATTAGTTCAGTCTCCCAAATTAATTCCATTGAAAATCTCTGTAGAGCAACACAGTGATCAAGATACTTTGTATAAATAGGAAATGCAAGAAAATTAGGGAAAAATACTTTATGACTTTGTTACAAAAAAACTCCATTCTTCCCCACCCCACCCTTCCCACCCACCCTCCCTCCATTTCATATTATCTGGATCCTACTTTACCTGGAAATAAAACTTCATCATCCTACTGCCACAGATGCTACTCTCTTTTGGATTCCACCTGCCAGCTGGCAGCTTTGCAAAAGCATGGCTCTGGGATGTGATAGGGCAGAATCAGAAATTATGAAAGAGCCCTTTATAATGTGACTGCAACTCTTCCTACAGATAGAGCCTTTGAGAGTGGACTACCCACAGCCAAGGGCACTCTGGATGCCCAGGAACTTTTTCCCACTCAGGAATCAAATTAAATGAGATATATTCATTCTTGTGGAACTGAGATTGTCCTCTATTTCTTGACAGGAATGGTTTTCCTCATTTTCAATCAGCTGTAGTCCATATAATACGCAGATTCATGGCTGTCGACTTAATTATTGGTAATTAAAAAAAAAACAAACAGCCTAGCTAACCTTTAACTGAGACTAATGTGGACCCTAACTTATCAAAGATGTGTTTTGCAAAATATTCTATTGTGCTAGAATATTTTGTCTATAAAATTTCCAAATCTCACTCCCCAGGATGGCAAGAACCCCACACTTCCCAGCCCACAATCAGGATGTTAGCAAGCATCAATCTAGGTTCCAGTTGCATTGGAAATTATACATGTCATCAAAGCCTCAGTCCAACCAATGGAGGAGGGGGGCAGGGGCTGAAAGATGTTACTGTTAATAAAACCCAAAAGGTTGGGAACCATTTGGATTCATTACACAAGTTGCAGTAAATATCAAAGCTAAACTCTATCTTAAAAGTTGATAAATCTCACTAACTTATTTGAGAGAAATTACTCATAAATTTAAAGCAAAATATAGGATAAACCAATTTATGGCTGTCATCTGTTTATTTTTACAATTTGTAAACATCTCCTATCTCTGTAATTCTTAAGAGGAAAGGTTATATAGTCTCAGAATTTGTAAGGATTATGAAAAACTTCCTAAGTTGTCCTTATTTTTCTCAAATTTTATCATAGATCTGCATAAGTCTGTGGTCTAACCTCCTAATGAACACTTAGAGAAAATCCTTCAAAATCAAGCCAGTCCTTTGGAAAGCTCTACTAGAAAGTTCTTTCTATTAGCAGAGTCCTGTTTTCCCCTAAATTCCAGACATAATCTAATTCTTCTAAGCAGCATATGTTGAAAATTTCACAACTGATACTCCTTGAAGCCACTCTAAACAAATTCACTTTTTTTCTGTATCTTCTGAATTTGCTTTTCATGAGGATCAAAGTTTGCTGAGGGGACATACTATTTATTTGTGGGTCACCATGGCAATTTAAGACTAAGAGCCTTATTATTGTACTATACTTGAGAATTTTTTTCCCCATTACTGTTTTTTCTCACCTTCCCGAGATAGAGGCAGGAGGGGCGGGGGACAAGGTGGGGTGGAGTGGTTCCCTGAGCGATACTCCACAGATATGGGCCCGCTTTTCAAGGTGATCTCAAGAATGACTCCCACCCCCATGCAGCCAGCCTGAAATCTAGGAGCTCATGGAAGTAAGGGAAGGATGGCAATTAACACTAGTTCACAGGCAGAAACATCACAGAACATTAGTCTAGGGATATGAGGTTGAGCTCTAATTCATGACAGTAAGTTATAAAAATTGCCTCCATGTTTTTTGTACCAGAAAATACAGGGATCTTCTGCCCCCTTCTCCAAGCCCCAGTCCCAACTGCACACCCCAAACAAAAAATGGGTAGAAAGTAGGAAACTGAACACTAGATCCTTTGTTTTCACTTCAGTTCCTGAACTTGTGACAGTTATGCCTTTGTAGAAACATATCTTATTCAGGAGATTTGGGAATTGGCAAACAGTGGTGGGTGGGTGTGTGTATGTAAGCAAAGCAGATTTCTTTTAGGGTCATGAAATACCGGCTTCTAAATGATCTGGGATATATTTACAATGTCTGCTGTTTTTACAAAAACGCTTTCATTGCATCTATACGGCAGGAACCTGAGAAAAGGGGCTCTGACTGAGTTCTGCCCCAGTCCAAAATCACAGAAATCGAAACCTGGAAAACATCACAGATGTCTTTTAGTCCAAGCAGTTGCTTTAACATGATCCCTGATCTGGTTGTTCAATTTTCACTTACATACTCGCTGCGATAAGTTCACTGTTGGAAAGCCCAGTCCACTTTTCCGGATGTAGTGTTTAGGGAAAACGAAACCCTTACATAAGAAATAAAGCGCCTCCTCTCCATGTCTGTTGTGATCTGGTCTGTCCTTGTTTTATTCTGCAAACTGTCCGCCTTACAGAACTTGAACCTCGCAGTCCTAGTTAAGCCACATCTCCTCCAAACGTTCCTATTCCCAATCCAAATTTGGCTGCTTCCCAGATCAAACACCCCTCTTCTACGTATTCATCAAACTGCTCACAGAGGGGCCTTGTAAATACAAGATTCAGAACAGAAGGATATCTCAGGCCTGTCCGTTCTTTCTACCTCAAGCGTGGCATCTTCCCATAGGTGCATTAGACCTCTACGTATGTGACTGTGTATGGTGGATTGAGCCTTGTATACCCACCCCAAACTTCAAGCAATGGAATCTTGAATGAATGGCAAGACCATTTCAACACTTTTTGGTGCAGCATTCTGTAATAATATTATTCCAATAGTGGCTTCCAAGGAGAGAAAATAATACCAACATTTTTAAATGCTGAGAGTCACAAAGTAGAGAAGCCAGGAAGTCCCCTTCAGTGTTATTTCGTGAAATCCATCCCGGTACCAAAATATTTGCCCTTTTTTTCCCCTTGAAATTTTTCCAAGCTGATAAGCCTCTGAGAGCAAAAATCCTAAATTTTTAACACCATATTCTCCCTCAGTCCTAACCAACCCACGCTGTGGAATCTTAGGTAAATATTTTTTCAAGGTAAATCTTAGGTAAATATTTTTTCACCTTCTAAATGATGGAAAACTGAATGATGGATGTAAAGTAGCATTGCAAGCAATGGTGGAAAATCACTTAGAAAACATCTATTGTAGACACGTTAGTCGGTAATATCTAAAGATCTTAGTTGTGCTATAGTTCTGCCACTTACTACATGAACCTGTGTTAGTTGAAGTCATTGCTCTGAGATTCCATTTATTCCTTTAAAATGCACTATCTGCGTTATCCACCTCAGGGCTTTACTGAAGCTCAAAAGTGTCAAAAATGCATCAAAATGCTAAAGCAGTAACAGTCTAAAATTACCGAAATTGTTACTAATAAATTGTACAGATTTGAGTTGTTGAAATTATTTTTATTGAAGCCTAATATGCACTAAATGATTGAGAAACAAGATAGTTTCAGTTGTTCCCATCCCTAAAGTCTCCCATGTCAGATGCCATTTGGCTCAAAATACTGAAACTATGGAAAATGGGTAAAACCCAGAATCATCGCTTTCTTATTTCCATGGTAAACCCTCCCTTGTAATTATCATGCCAGTAGCAGAAGCCAGGGCACTTTCCATGATTGCCTTTCATGTACATTTACTTGGACCCCAAATGTATTTTAGGCAGAATTTTCTTCTGTGGTTATACCAGATTACATTTAATCCTAAGAATATCAAATCACAGCACTTTTTTTATATTGAATGGATAGTAAAACAGATTTGTAATAGGACTTCACTTAAGAATGTCTGAGAATATTCATGAAAATCCATAATGCTTCCAGAAGTGTTTTGGAGTAACTTATACCTCTTAGTATGCTTTCTTTTCATTAGCTCTTAAATTCATGCTTAGGTTTGAGATTTTTTAGATGATAACTAAATGTCATTCTCTTTAAAGACTCTCTTATAAAGTGATGTTTTAAAAGATTAAAAGTCAAGATTTTTATAAAATTTTAAAATGAAACCCTGCCATTCAACAAAGTCATTTTAAAAGAACGTTTAAAAAACTCCCAGAATCTAATCCAGCCCCCTCAGATTCATGTCCCGAGTCACAACACCCCTCCAGGTGGTCATGTAGCCTCTGCTTAAATACTCCCCATGACTACAAGTTTCTAATTCTGGGCCCACTCCGCTGTTGGACGATATTTATGCTTCACGTTTATATTCGGTCAAAATCCACTGCAAGTTCTGCCTCTTGTTCCTAGTTCTGTCCTTGAGCAATAGGATAAACAGTTTTGGCTCTCATTTTAGTCCTATTTCTAAGTCTCATCTTAAAGTCTTGGTTTCAAATCCATTTTTTAAGAACAGTGCCAAGACCCTAAGGAAAAGCAAATGCGAACTATTTCTTCTTTCATATTCTCATTTCATAGAACTAAAATATGGCTAGCTAAAGAACGATGGCACAACAAAAGCTGACCTGCAGGGCATGCTCCCCTAGTACCATGGGCTTCTTCTGTACAGAACTTATCAGATTGGAATTTGTATGTTCTCCTAGACTGAGCTCCATGAGGTCAAGAGTTTTGTCTCTTGCGTTCATTCTTATATCCTTGGTATGGTGCCTGCATCAGAGTAAATGATAAACATATTTTAAAATAAATGATTAAATACATAATTGTATGATCAATTCTGTGAACAGATGATTGCAGGTGAAATGAATGAATGCATGTATAAAGAGACTCTAAAATCTGTCCACCATGACGATATCATCAAATATTCAAATCTCTGCTTTAAAATGTAATGCTCCAACAGCCTAAGAATTATTTTTTCTGCTTTTTTGGGGGGACCAGTTCAGTAACTCTTGGTGTCCTGGGCAAGCACACTGTCAGGAGCACTATTCCTTGCTTAGTTCCTATTTTTAGGTTTCTTACTAAACTGTGGGGAGATGGTCTAGAATCCACAGACGGCCAGTAGGGGTATAACGTGCGTATAATCCAGTCACCCGGGTGACTTCGTGGAGTGCACTGTTTACATCGCTGGGTGTGGAAGCAGCTGCTACGATTGGGTACTTTTGTGGTGTGACTATGACAGAAATTTGCTAAATCGATCTGGGAGATTACTTCTCAGAATAAGGCCTGTTGTAAATATACGAGCTGATCAAGGTCAGTGGAAGTCTCTTTGTCCTTCAGGAAAAAGGGATACTTGTCCCAGAGAGTAATTTCATTTTGATCCATTTTGAGCATAACATCTGGGGGAGACGGGCAACTGTATTTCAGAGTCATTGAAGGTAGTGGCAGAAAGTCCAGGAGCAGGACAATTGCCATGGGCAGACAATCAGAGGGACTAGCTATGGGGTGATGACCAGGACACGGAAAAGGGGTGGAGCCAAAGTCAGTCCGAGAGGCTGGGCAGAGGAAAAACCATAGGACTTATAAAAATCAGCTGAACCTGGCATTTAGAGAATAAGAAAGTTGAGATATTCAGAGATGGTTCTACTAAGACCTGGGCAGAAGCTATTTTAAACTAAATAAATGTTAATTAGAAAACTCTCTAATGGATGTTCTACTTTTTCCCCCTAAAATGAAAATAATCCATTTAAGTAGAGCAATTAGTAGTTTTATTGGATGGTTATGACAAGCCAGTTTAACAACCATCTATTTTATTTTTAAATAGCATAATTGCATAAAATATCATGCTGTTCTCAGTGATTTCATTAGCTACTCCTACTAGAAGGAAGCCTAGCTACTCAGACCGCACCCATATCCAAGTTACTATGGCTTTTCGCGGTAGCTTACCGGAATTAGATATCACTAGGCAGCCTACTGAGTGAATCCTGTAACTCAGCCTTGTAGAGGGGTATAAGCATCACAGAGGACGGAACTCTCCACTTGAGATCCACAAATAGCATAAACAAGTCTCTGGGCTCAGGTAGGTTTCATGCTTCATGGAAGGTAACAAAAACAATTACAAGACCTCTTGGCCATAGATTTTATGACACAGGCAAGAGCAAATGCCATGTGCAATCGGAGCGCTCCAGTAACAGAACTAAGCTTAGTAATAGTAAAAATAACAAAGAATAAATGAAAAATGTCTGTTACCTTATCTTTGTCTGTTGGCGTTAACTACACAGCACAGATGACTAGCATGCTTCTAAAATGTTTTTTTAAACCTATGCAATATATGTGTGTATAGGACAAATACACATATATGTATACAAATAAATGCATTCCTATATGTGTATTGGGGCTTGTATATGCACAGAGTATTCCTGACATAACATACAAGCAACAATGTTGATCGATATTCCCGCTGTTTATCTTGGGGGGGGGCGGGACAGAGGACACGACACCAGCAGAGAGGAACAGCTTGACTTTGCATGTGATACTCTTCTGTGGTACTAGAACTTCTTATAAAAAGCACGTTCTACTTTTATAATTTAAAAATCTAAGCATTTAAAATAAAAATGACATGTAAAAAAATAAAACTGCTGCACCCACATTTTCTAAGACATGGATGTTGTGAGGAGTCTAGTCAATAAATTCCAGAAATCCTTTAGGCAAAGAAACTGTTACTAGGTCTAAGTGAAAACGACCTACTTGTTGAGTATGTCTCAATGCAAACGGATCTGCCTACGCACTGAGGCCAGCTAGGATGGAAGGATGGGGAACAACGGGTAATGTGAGGCTTTCCAGCATCTGTCACTAGTTTCATGGCTGTGTACTTGCCAGCTAAATTCTCTGTTTCAGAAATTGCATTCATTTTAGGTCATAACCTCTACAGAGGTAACCAAAACTCTCCAAGTGACATTCCCGGCTGTGGTGTTTATTTCATTGCTGGCTTCTGTTCTTTATCAAGTCCTTGAATGGGATCAAGCATAGCTCAACTGGGTTCTTTTTCATTAAATGTGTAATACTGGAGTATAAGGCTGTACAAATGACTGCCTTTAAGGTTATATAATGTTGGCTTTTAATAACTCTCCATTTCTCATGCCTCTATCAATCAGTCTAATCTAAAAATGGAATCCCAGAGCAGACAGTGCCACGACGTGGAAGGCTCTTCTGAGCCAAACACAGAGGATTGGCAGCTAAGCTAGCTACTCTTGGCAGTACCATCTCAGTTGGTTTTGTAGAAAATTGTATTTCTATAGGTATATAGTTTTATGTCTTTTGAAGTAATGTGGATTTTCAGACCAGGGCCAGACTATTGCTTCTATACTTCCTGATGGCCCATTAGAGGGGATACTACCTACCCTAAGCTGAGTTGGAAACTCCTGAGCACATTCTCTTTGCTCTTTCTAAAGCCCAGGACTGTCACATGCGGTGGCCAATTTTTTAAAAAAGCTACAGGAGGTAGATTTAATGTTGAAGCCATTAAATAGGTCACTGTTCTGATCATTTTTGATGCTTTTTTTTTTTTTGGAAAACCTAAGTTCTCTGGGTGTTTGCCTTGGTCCTATGTCATTCCCCATCAATAACGTAGGACATTAACGTCTTTCTCTTTTTGCTTTGGAACAATTTCCAAATGCACCAGGACCCCTACAGTAGTCATTACCTCATTTATTTCCATATCAAGGATTTACGTATGACTTCAGTTGGAGCTATTTGAATTGGCCCATAGCCACCTGTACCCTCAATTTTCTCTGGGCCGCTTTGAAGCATCACAGAGAAATATGAGATGGTAGTTGGTGAAAGCAGAGTCCTTCATCCCAGCAGTGGCAGCTGGTAACTGGCTGCATAGCCAAATGCTTGGCTCAATCTAGGGAATGGAAGGCACCATTCAAAGCCAGATTCCAGTCTGTCATAAGGATTATATTTCTGTCATCACAACATCTCCTTGACAGTCCCACCAACTGGAAAACTCCCAGCAGAAGCCCAGTGATCAAATTCTCCTGGAGCTTTTTTCTTTCTTCTAGCTTCTGGAAATAATCTACTCCAGTCCCTTTTGCCCTCACCAGAAAACCCAAAACATAGTTCCATTTCTAAGACTGATGTATGGAAATAGATTACTCACAACCAACCCATTCTCCCACAGCTGGAAATAATGCCAACAATTTGATTTTGAAACAACTGAAGACAGACTTAGACCCCATCCACTGAGAGGCTATTCCAACCTAATACAGTATATATCATCTTTGTACTTTCAAAATGATACGTGACCAAAAGTGGTTCAGACAAGCAAGGCATCACCACTGGAGCTTGAAATTAAATGTAGAGAGACGACAGTCATTTACGTTTACATGCAGAAACACTAGGGAAACACTTTATGTCTAAGAACTAAATGGAAGAAAGCTCAGAAGACATCGATTTAGTTTAAAGCAAAAAGGTCACCCACTTTCACTTTTTGCCTTATACCCAAGTCAAGTAGATATTTTCAGTGAAAGAAGACTTTTTCTCCTGATACTTTAGTTATCATAGAGTCCTTAATAGAGGTGCCTGTAAGTACCAGTGATCCGTGGCAGGATTAGAAGCTGTAATTCTACTGCCAGCAAGATGTTCCTGGCTAGACTCCCACAGTAGTCTGCACTAAGAACATTCTGGTAGGGGAAACAGAAAAAAGAATATATTTGACCACCCTGTACATGAGATATGGGGCTATAGTGCTATCAGGTATGACCTTGGAACCTGACAAGTAGTAGGTGAGGCATCCATCAGAAAGATCCAGGCATCTCGGAAATCTGGCAGTGGAACTCATAAAACAAGGCTTTGTCCTTGGGACAAGGCTTACTTGGGGTAATGAAAACCAAAACCTAAAATGGGCCCCCTCTCACCACTGTACCTGAATCTTTTAGCCTCTGTGCAACATTCCAGCGACTGTTTTCTTGCTTAAGTGAGTTATTTTGACATATGTTGCTACTTTTGCTTTCGCTGTTTTATTTCCAGTCGATTAGCCTGCTTTCTATTATCAGTCAAAAAAGCCTAAAAGTAAACGCTGTCGTAGCGCTCCATTTCCTGTAACCACAGTTCCCACACATGGTTTTCTGCTCTGCAATTTCAGCAGCACTTAAAATCGAGTGGTTCTGCAAACTAGCTGTGGGCCTTCGTTGAAGCCATTGCTCATCTCTATTGCAGCAAAAGGCAAAGATGGCTACATGTAGGCAGTACGGAGCTGGACCAACAGCCCAAGCTGAACCGGCCCTCCGTGGCTATCGGCAACAGCCCTGCCACCTGGGTTGACCCCTGGGTCCCCTCTCTGAGGTACCTCTGAGCCCAGACAACTCCCATGCCACCTTGCCACGCCTCAGAGATATTGCACACAAGCTGACATTATTTCTGTGGCACTCCCCAGCTCCTGTATAACGAAAGGGGATTAAGGAGGGGGAGAGGAGACATGCAAAGGTCACTAAGTAGTCTCGGTATGTTTAGTCTTGGAAATGGAAGCGGTCTGACGGTTATATTTTTGCAGGACAGCCAGAGGGTTTGAAAAGACCTTCAGAGTCTTCTGGTCTCCAAAGGCTGAATGTAAAGAGAACCGATCATATCATATTCTTAAAATTGATGGGTCATTACAGGAGAATTGTGCGGTACAGGGGAAAGGTGAATGCATAGGGGGCGGAGGGAGCAGTGCCATTTATACAAACATCCTTGAATCTTTAAAATAAATTATACAGGTGAACACAGAAGTTCATGCTACTTGCTGGAAGCAATAAGGATCGAATTTTGTGGAATCTGTATTCCACAAATCTCCAGGTATCCTGCCTCGTCCTCAGTGGGCTATCATGTTCTGTTGTACATCGTGGTAGCCCTTAAAACTGGTGGCATGGTCTCAGATAGATTCTTGCAGGAGAGAGACAGATTTATGGATTCCATCAGCTTCTTCCAGGGGAGCTGCCCAATCACCAGGAGGGCACAGGTGATGTGCTCGTTCAGATTCTCTCAGCCTGTCTACCAGGGTCAAACAGCAGTTTCCAGGTCCTCATGGCCAATGATCTTATAGTTCTGGCGGCTTTCTAGGTAGGCTGCCAAATCCGGGTCCCCGGCCTGCTGTGCTCTCTCTTGAGGTGTCTTACCCTGTAGGTAACAGTGAAAAGGAAAGAGACACAAACACTTGGGATAAGATTTTTTTTTTAAAAAAAATCATAGAAACAGAGCTACTCAAAGATGACTTGCTAAAAAGGATCTTTCCACGTTTGCTGTTTTAGAATTGATGAGACACTTAAAGATCTATTTTTTGACAGATGCATCTCATCAAACATGTGAGGTACGCAAGCTCAAGAGAGACGATCACTTTTCAGAGGTGGGATTCCATCAAAGGAAAGGGAGGCTCACAGAGTAGCCAGGTACACAGCAGCGAACTGCGTGGCACAGTGAGTTTGGGAACCCAGATCCTTTCTGGAAGGGGGACAGAAATCACTGAACAGAAAAGCAGGGAAACGGGCATTCTGATTTCTAGTTTGGAACTCTTTCTGTTATACTAAACCCTGGGAAGTAACAAGCAGAAACAAAGAGGAAGGGATGGTCAGAAACAATCTAAAGGGGTTTCTTTGTTGGCTTCGAAGTCTTCAGTTAGGTTCTCCCCAATTTAGAACTGTCTTATCTCTCCAAAAAGTAAGTTAATTTCTGACAATAAAAGTGATGGGTGTTGATTAAAGCAAGAGGGAGGAGATATATGTATATGTATAGCTGATTCACTTTGTTATAAAGCAGAAACTAACGCACCATTGTAAAGCAATTATACTCCAATAAAGATGTTTAAAAAAAAAAAAGTACCAGAAAAAAAAAAAAATCTTGGGAAAGTAGAAAAGCATAAGAAAATAAAAATCACCAGTAATTCCACTATAGTAAGATAACTGCTGTTAACCTTCCATAGAGTAACTATTTTATCATCTTTTTTGTATAGCTCTACGCATAATTATTTTTATGAAAATAAAACCATACTTTGTTTACATACTGTTAGGTAATGTGCTTTTGCACTTAATAATATATCAAACCTTTCTACGTCATGAAACGTTCTTCTGCATCATTTTAAATGACTGTATAACTTTCTGCAGTCTATTATGTTACATGTATATTTATATACACACAATATTTTTGAAAGGAGGCCGATGAACAGCAGTCAGCAGTAAAAGGAGGAAAGGTCGCCATTCTTTTGAATGTTTACAGACATTACTTCACACTCCTTGACGCTTCTAATTTTTGTTCAATGATATCTATTTTAAAATATTGTTTTTTAAAATCAATTTTTATTGGAGTATAGTTGATTTACAATGTGTTAGTTTCTGCTGTACAGCAAAGTGAATCGGTTATACGTATACATATATCCACTCTTTTAGATTCTGTTCCCATACAGGTTACTACAGAGTACTGAGTAGAATTCCCTGTGCTAAACAGTAGGTCCTGATTAGTTATCTATTTTATACCTAGTAGTGTGTCTATGTCAATCGTAATCTCCCAATTTATCCCTCCCTTTTCTCCTTGGTAACCATAAGTTTGTTTTTTACAACTGTGACTCCATTTCTGTTTTGTAAATAGGTTCATTTGTACCATGTTCTTAGATTCCACATATAAACGATATCTTATGATATTTATCTTTCTGTGTCTGACTTACTTCACTCAGTATGACAATCTCTAGGTCGATCCATGTTGCTGCAAATGGCATTATTTCGTCATTTTTTATGGCTGAGTAATATTCCATTGTATATATGTACAAAATGATATTGAGTTCTAAGGAAAGGGTAGAGGCATGATCATTGCACCAAAGTAATAGCTCCACGTATAAAAATGCACACAAGCAAGCATTACAAAAATTATCGAACACTTCTCAGCCTCCATCTCATCTATTGCAATGGGTGGTATCAAACTCAATTAAGGCTGATCCTAGTAGCCTACAAGGGGATATGGAGTAGAAGATAGAAGGGAAGTAACAATGGCTCTAGACTCTTTCTAAAATTTTACTTATTTAGTTGGGATTTAATATTTAACCATAGCTTCAAGTTCCTATAATAATTTTATTCAACTTGGTTACAGTATTTGTAGATTATCTTGTCTTCAATGTTAATGAGGTTGGGATTCCCAATTTCCAAATATTCAGAGAGATGGACTGGGGTGGGCCTCTTTTTTTAAGGAGCCATTCCCTATTAAGAGAAATTCTCAAAATATTGCTTCTCTTCAAAAATTTCCAGAAGAAGAACCAGTCATAATTATCATATTCAGCTTTCACCTAGCAAAAAATTATGGAATGGAAAAATTACAGGATCCCTGAAAAGGATGAAGTTCTATTACTTCATAAGGTAGGATCTATAAAACAAAATATTGGGTGAAAGTTTATACAATAGCATGTACAGTATGACTTTACCTACTTGAAGAAAATGAGAAAAGTAGACGTACCCACATGTGGGGAGAAATCATTAAAGTTTTAATGGTATATAGGTCTAGATTGTGGGATTTCTAGTAATTTTTACTTAAAAACTTTTTTTTGCATTGCTACAGTTTTCTATGTGAGAATGCACTATATCATAAAAGTAATAAATTTTTTTGCATTTGGAAAGAGCACATACATATGTAACACAAAATAGAAAGGCATCTCAAGGAACATTGAGCCCATTTACTTGATTCAGAAACTTAGATTAAAAAAGAGCCATCTGGGCTTCCCTGGTGGTAAAAAAAAAAAAAAAAAAAAAAAAAAAAAAAAAGAGCCATCTGCTCTGGGGCCGGGTTTCCTGGCCAGTCTTTTATTCGTCCCTCTATTTCATCTTGTTCCTCCCTTCTCTTTTATCACCTGAGTTGAGACCAGTCTCTGTGTGGTAAACAGGCAATGGCCCTGCTGTGTCTGAGTGGCCCCAGCAAGGAAGGCCAAGTCCACCTCGGATCATGGCCTCAGCTGGTCCTACCATGGGTTGTGTTTCTCAATCAGGTTACACATCAAACCACCTAAGTGCAAATATCATCTGGGAAGAATATCACAGTGAATAATTTGGAATCCTACACCCAATTAGCTAACCAGATAGGTAACAGACCAGCTAGAAACCAGGACCCAGCTTAACGAATTTGATAGCCTAGTGCTATCAGAATTAAGGCAGCCAGGGACCTCAGTCAGAGAGCAAGGATCTGGTGGGTCGCAAGGAAAGTGGAGAATCAAGCAATGCACCTGGCTCAGAACTGGCTCAGAAAGGAAAGAAAGGTCCGCATGTCACAACGTACACTGCAGTTGGAGGAGACCCCAGGGTGAAGACTGCATATAAGTAGGGGCTCATCACTTAAATGAATCTAATGGGGCTGAAGTCATCAGTAGGCTTCTAAGTAATTTGTCTCTGTTTCTTGGCTGCATTCACTGACCCCAAACTTAGGTTATTTAGTACCACTTAATGAAATCCTCATCTATATATTAAAATTCTTCTCTGTAACCTTCTACAGTTAAGTGGCTTGTCCTTTCTTGGAGCCTACCCAGGGTGCTTTAAAACCCTCAGAGCTGACCATGATCATGACCTCAGATCATCACAGAGAAGTCCTCTCTGGGGTTGATCTTCTGTATGAACTCTTCTCTCTGCCCATCTCTTTCCCATGGGCTGCAGTTCTCGGTCAACAGCACTAAGCTTCAGCTCCTCCTTCACTCCAGCTTTGACCCTTTCCTTGGGTGCTCTCTGTAAACCGGAGCAATTCATGGTGCAGCCTGATCTCCCATCCTGGGAGCGATTGGTCATCACTTTGGCACCCATATATGGGGCCACATAAATCATGGGTTTTAAGCTATCCTGGATTAAGTAGCTGAAGGAGAAATTCCAAAGGGGCTTCTGGATAGCCAAGCCAATATCTTTTGCACCTGGTCCCGACCCTTCTAGTGCTTTGCACCTCACCCTCTCCACACTTGGCTGCTGGCAGCCAGCAGAAGCAGCCCAAAGTCCAAAGGTCAACGCGTTCAGAGGTCTGTAAGTCCCTTAGGCAAGCACACACCCTCCCTTTGTGCTTATACATTTAAACTGCAGTTTCTCTAAATGAAACACTTCATTTTTTCCCTCCTTTTCCCAAAGCCCCAGGCACTTCCATAAGTACAGAAAGGATGCCTTTGCTACGGGCACAAGTGAAGGCAGTGGTGCCAGAGATCTTGCCCGTGGGCGGATGCTTGCACTCGCTCATCAAGTTACCTTGGAGTCCGTCTTTCTCAGAGATGCTCCTGCATCCACCAGAAGCTGGCACACAGCCCGGTTCCGCTGGCAAGCTGCCTTGTGCAGTGCGGTCTCACCCCTAAATCAAAGATGAAATGAGAAAAGGGTTGGAGGCAGGAGTGAGAGTAGGGTAGAGGCAGCAGGGAGGGAAGTGAGGGTAGCATCCTCCCCCTGCTGCTCACGTTCTGTGCCCCTCGGCCGCTTTCCCTATCGTCTGTGGGTGAGACCACGGCTGCAGGGCATGGCCAGGGGAGGTAGGTGAGGGGCTTAGTCATCCACCAACCCTAATATCTGACTCCAGCCTCTTTTTCAAACAGTGTTGGCTGGTCAAGTAGGCTGAGTGACTTTGTTTTAAGCGACTACTGTCTGATTTAAGTAATACCCAGTGGCCCTGTGAAATAGACCGATGGGTGTAGATTTGTCTGAACAGTGTGGAGCCACTCTCTGTGCAGTCGTGTGGGCAGGGCAGGGGCCACCTAGATGGTGCACATACAGGAGCAGCGATGGGGGACCACAGCACGGTGCTTGGTAGACCATCTGGCCCCGGGAGGAGTAGCTCCTGGAAACCCAACTTCAAAGACCCGGGAGATACCCACTCTGCTGATTCCTGGTGAGTGGCAGGAGGGGGACAGCCACAGAAGATACCTGGGAGGGATGGTAAGACTCTGGGAGGGTTCCGCAACCACAGCTGCCCCACTGGGCAGCAGGTCAGCCATCAGTGTGGGGAACGGTCAAGGCAAAGGCAAAGTGGCTATTTCCCCCACCCCCACAGGCAGTACAGGGAGGAGGACATTCCCAGAGTCTGAAATTGAAAAGACACTTAATGCCAAAGTGTTTATGGAAAATCAAATGCAGTCCTTAGGCAAACTGGGGTGAGTGATAACCTTGCCAATGGGATTTGCGGTACGTGGACAAACTGTGTAGCAAGGGACAGTTTCTCCCTTGTCAGTAAATCCTGGTTAAATCCTTCCTACTTTTCCTCCTCCATCTCTCCTTAGCCCCTCCCCACACTCCACCCTGCCCACTCTTTATCCCTTTTCAAGTTTCACTGGCGTTCTTTAGAGGCTCAACATGGCTTCCAGGGTTAAATGCTTAGCTTTTCTTGTTTCTGTTTGGGGAATAGTAGCTATTTTGGCGCCTGGGAATGAGAAAGTTGAAAACATTATCAGTCTGGCAACCATCCACAGAGCTGGTGACTTTCTCAACCAGGGTTTCTCTTCTGAAGCACAAAACATGGAAATGGTTGGAGGTACTATGTTCTTGGTTCTCCAGTGGTTGTATAACTTGTCCCATCTAGACTCAGCACAGAGAAATTGTTTCACTATACAAAAAGGATGCCTTAGGGCATTAGGGCTTACTTTTCTTATAAACCTCACTTGAGGAAGAGTAAATGTGATGGGTAATTAAGAGGTAAGTGCATTAATTTAGACTTCTCTGTAGTTCAAGGTACATCAAAGCAGAAGTACCTCACTTGAAGGAAGTTCTAAATGATGACCAGCAACAGCTACATGTGCAATCATCATGACAGGTGCCATCTATTTTTATTGTGTATTCTTTGATTTAGAAGATTAGCCCTGCACAGTTATAAATACAACTGAAAGTAGACACTTTTTATCACTGACATTACAATTATCAATTGTATGCCCTAGAGGCTACATTCTTTTCCTAGATATGTTCTCAAGAAGATAATCTGGACCACATAATGTAAGGCAACACTCACGTTTCGCTGTCTGCCATATCCAATAACTCATAAGGTCCTAAAGAAGAGGAAAGCAAGATGTCCATCAAAAATAGTTCAAAAACTAATAACCGTTAACAAAAAATTATAGTCACAGAATTAAAATGCCTTGGGAAGCTGAATAAGAAAGAGTATTTGGTGACAGGGATAATAAGACCTCCCTTCCAAAAGAGAAAGGATCCCTCTACCTACCCCTCATCAATCTCTCAATCACCACCAGGCAGTATGTACAGAATGGGAGATAAAAATAATGATATGGCCTCTGCCTTCAAGAAGCTTTCAAACAAGTTGAAGAATGGAATAAATGAAAAATAATTAAGTGGCTACCTAGTCGGGGGAAGGGAGAATCAGATGGACTTTAAAGACCATTTTTCATTCTCCAGCAGCAGGTGGTTTGGGATGTAATCTTATTTAGTATAGCATGAAAGCTATGAGACCATATTATTAAGTGTCCCTTTCTCTGACATAACACAGCAAATTACACTAAGTCAAGATATTATCCAGTCCAATCTCTTTATTTTAGAAATGGGGTAAAATTCTATTTTTCATGAGATTTCCCTTCCAAAATCTGGAAGAAATGTTATATATAAACATCAAATGATTATAGATGCTTGATCAGGAATTAAAATGTTCTGTGCTTGCACATTCACAATTCCTCATTTGTCCACTAATTTATTCATTCAACCTGCAAACACTGCTAGGAATGTTCACCTTTCCCCCCAACCCTTCACACAATTCCTTACCTGCAGGTATCAGCTGACACAGATTTTCTCCACAAAGCCCTCTATCTCCCCACTCCTAATACTGCATTAAATTCATTCCTTTGTGTTACCTTACTTTGTGTACTAACCCCATTTCCTAAAATGGTGGGGGGTGGGGGTAATAATAATTAGTCATCCAGATTGAGACTATCCCTGACAAGTAGGTATATATGATCACCTTACCAATCACTCATGACACTTGTCAAGCCATGTTAAAATTACCTGCTGACTTGTCTCTCTCCACAACTAGACTCTGGAAAACCCCTTGAAGTTGTGGCCAATGTCTTGTCCACTGTGTCCTTCCTTGGTGACTGGCATGGAGCCTGGTGCCAAGCAGAGGCTTAAATATTTGGTTGAATTAATGAATAAATGTGTTTGGAAGGGTCAAACACAGCTCTAGGTATTGAGCACTGTAAACTTTAGAAGTATGATCCTGGTGATTTGCTCTCCGTATGGGCAGATATCATTATCATTGAGCATTTATTTATGTAACTACTTACTACATAATTAGAAGAAAGTCAGTCCTACTAACCATGAAAGTCATTGGTCAGACACTGATGAAAGAAACTGAAGATGACATGAACAGATGGAAAGATACACCATGTTCTTGGATTGGAAGAATCAATATTGTTAAATGACTATACTACCCAACGCAATCTACAGATTCAATGCAATCCCTATGAAATTACCAATGGCATTTTTCACAGAACTAGAACAAAAATTTTACAGTTTGTATGGAAATAAAAAAGACTCCGAATAGCCAAAGCAATTTTGAGAAAGAAGAGCAGAGCTGGAGGAATCAGGCTCCCTGACTTCAGACTATACTACCAAGCTACAGTAATCAAAACAGTTTAGTACTGGCACAAAAGCAGACATATAGTTCAATGGCACAGGATAGAAAGCCCAGAAATAAACCCACGCACCTATGGTCAATTAATCTATGACAAAGGAGGCAAGAATATACAATGGAGAAAAGAATCTCTTCAATAAGAGGTGCTGGGAAAACTGGACAGCTACATGTAAACGCTTGAAATTAGAACATTCTCTAATACCATATACAAAAATAAACTCAAATGGATCAAAGACCTAAATGTAAGAACAGATACTATAAAACTCCTAAAGGGAAACATAGGCAGAACACTCGTTGACATAAATTACAGCAATATCTTTTTGGATCTGTCTCCTAGAGTAATGGAAATAAAAACAAAAACAAATGGGCCCTAATTAAACTTAAAAGCTTTTGCACAGCAAAGGAAACTGTAAACAAAATGAAAAGACAACCTCCAGAATGGGAGAAAATATTTGCAAACAATGAGATCGACAGGGGATTAATTTCCAAAATATACAAATAACTCATACAGCTCATTATCAAAAAACAATCCAATCAAAAAATTGGCAGAAGATATAAACAAACATTTCTCCAAAGATGACAAATGGCCAACAAGCACATGAAAAAATGTTCAACATTGCTAATTATTAGAAAAATGCAAGTCAAAACTACAGTGAGGGGCTTCCCTGGTGGCGCAGTGGTTGAGAGTCCGCCTGCTGCTGCAGGGGACACGGGTTCGTGCCCCGGTTCGGGAAGATCCCACATGCCGCGGAGTGGCTGGGCCTGTGAGCCATGGCCGCTGAGCCTGCGCGTCTGGACCCTGTGCTCCGCAACGGGAGCAGCCACAACAGTGAGAGGCCTGCGTACCCGGGGGGTGGGGGGGGGAAACTACAGTGAGGTATCACCTCACACTGGTCAGAATGGCCATCATTAAAAAGTCTACAAATAACAAATGCTGAAGAGGGTGTGGAGTAAAAGGAACCCTCTTGCACTGTTAATGGGAATGTAAATTGGTACAGCCACTTCTTAGAAAACTAAAAATAGAGCTACCGTGTGATCCTGCAACCCCACTCCTGGGCATGTATCCAGAGAAAACTGTAATTTGAAAAAATACATGCACCCCAGTATTGTACTATTTACAATAACCAAGACATGGAAGCATTCTAAATTTCCATCGAGAGATGAATGGATAAAGAAGATATGGTACATGTATACAATGGAATGCTACTCAGCCATACAAAAGGATGAAATAATGCCATTGGCAGCAACATGGATGGACTTAGCGATTAAGTGAAGTCAGAGAACGACAAATACCATATGATATCACTTATATGTGTAATCTGAAAAAAGAGATACAAATGAACTTATTTATAAAACAGAAACAGACTCAGAGATATAGAAAACAAGCTTATGGTTACCAAAGGGGAACGGGGTGGGAGGGATAAATTAGGAATTTGGGAGTAAACTATACATGCTGCTGTATATAAAACAGGTAAACAACAAGGACCTACTGTATAGCACAGGGAACTACACTCAGTATTTTGTAATAACCTATATGGAAAAAGAATCTGAAAAAGAATATACATATATATATATGTATGTATGTATAACTGAATCACTTTGCTGTACACCCAAAACTAGCACAAAGTTGTAAATCAACTGAATTTTAATAAAAAATAAAGAGAAAAAAGAAAATGTTCTGTGTACCAAACATCAAAAAAAAGAATGAAATGTCATTTGCAGCAACATGAATGGACGTAGAGATGATTATACTGAGTGAAGTAAGTCAGACAGAGAAAGACATACGATATTGCTTATACATGGAATCTAAAAAAAAAAGATACAAATGAACTTATTTACGGAACAGAAATAGACCCACAGACATAGAAAACAAACTTATGGTTACCAAAGGGGAAAGGGGGCAGGGAGGGATAAATTAGGAGTTTATATATATATAAAAGAGATATATAAAAGAGATAACAAATAAGGACCTACTGTATAGCACAAGGAACTCTACTCAATATTTTGTAATATTAAAAAAGAACATATATAGAGAGATATATAGATATATATCTGGATCACTGTGCTGTATACCTAAAACTAACACAATATTGTAAATCAACTATATTTCAATTTAAAAAAAAATGTCATTTGGTCAAAGAGAAAGGGGACTTTCACAATCCTCCTGGTCATCCAGGAGCTAAATCGCCAACTGTACCTCCTCTCTTTCCCATCTACTGGTCATCAAGCCTGGGTGAATCTTCTCTTGCACTGTCTGTCCTATTTGTTGCTCCTACATGTCCTATTTGACAAATAAGCTTCCTAAAAGGTCTCTGTCAGGAACATGTTAGCATGCAGGAGTGTTATTAAGAAAACATAAAAAAGATCTTGCAACATCCAGATTTCCAGGTTTTAAATTCATCATACGTCCTGTGTCAGCCCAGGTATTTCAACATTGAAGCTCACAGTCTTCCACTTGGAACTACCCTTCCTCAGTTTGTTCTCAGGGCTCCATTGCTTTTGCATAAGCTAAACCGATAGCTGCACAATCACCCAGATGTTTCTCAGGCTCTCCCAGCTGTGAGAGCTTTGCTCTCTCCAATCTTGCTACCCAGAGAGGGATTTTCTACCCACACACCTAAATCTTACACATTCTTTACAGACCAGTCTGTGAAAAGGTCCTCTGAAAAGGCCACCTTTAACAGATGGAATCAACCTGTCTTCTCTTTGACAGAAGGAATCAATCAACAGAAGAACTCCCATAATACTTACTGGAGTCTACCCTTGTACTATGTGTTTGCTTTTCAAATGTATGCCTCATCTCCTTAAATAAATTATTCTACATCTTTTAAATGTAAGAACACTTGGATTATTTTTTATACTCTTCTAGCGTGTTCCCTATTTTACAGGTTCAACGAGGATGCAATTCATTCATTTTTGTTCATCAGTCCTGTGATTCTAAGGAAACGTGAATGATAATCCACCCCCTCCCCGCCCTGTACCCCCTGAAGTGCCAAGCAGTCCAGCACAGTGATTAAGACTGAGGGTTCTGGAGCTGAACCTCCTTGGTTTCAAATCCCAGCTGTATCTTCCACTCACTAGATCTTGGGCAAGTTCATTTCATTTCTCAGCCCCTTGATTGTCACGCGTGTAAATCAGGATTAATAATAATATTTATCTCGCAGGTTTGTTACGAGGTTTCATGAGTTAATACAAAAGAATGTGCTTAAAACAGTAGCTGGGACACTACATGAAATGCCTAAAGTTTAAGTATAATTAAGTGTCCTACTCTCTGACATAACACAGCAGGTTACACGGAGTCAAGATACTGGAATATCAATGAGGGAAGGAGATATAAAAGGGTGCCTTGGCTCCCACTTACATTTGAAGTAAGTATTGACTCCAATTCTGTGTCCTGAGAACCAGTCCTCCAGGCCTATTCAATGGCTGATGAGGTATTGATGGGGCTTCCTCCACAAGGTCAGGAGCAAGAAGGCTTACGGTGCCCAATGGTCCTTTCAGAAAGCTCTTTCAGCAAAGCCACTCATTTTGAAAGGAATTCCAAGAACACGAGCAGCCCGGCCTCACCAGTGTCTGTTCCCATTGTTACTGCTAATTGTGTAACGGAGCAGGACCTTCCCGGGACAGATCCCTCCTCCCGTGTCCTCTGCTGTAACTCCTCTCTGGAGTACCTAGACAATAGTATCTGATGCACACTTCCTGAGTTGTTTTACACATGCTAAAACTACCACCAAATAGAAAAAGTTAGCTACTTGTTGATCATGAGCCCCCAGACCTACCGGCACCTGAGGATCGATAATGTTAACCCCGGGACACCGCCCTGTTACCTCGCCATCAGCCAATCGGAGAATCGTGCATAAGCTGATCACATACCTGTAACGCCCCTCCCTCGCCTTGCCTTTAAAAATACTTTGCTGAAACCCTTTGATGAGTCCAGCGTTTTGGGGCACGAGCCACCTGTTCTCCTTGCTTGGCCCTGCAATAAGCCTTTCTCTGCTCCAAACTCCAATGTTTCGGTTTGTTTGGCCTCACTGTGCGTCGGGCACACACGAACGTGTGTTTGGTAACAACTGCACAAATTTTTAGGCAGCAGGGGCCTTGTTTCAGTTCCTCCTTTCCTCAGCACCGTCACTTGGTGCTCTCAGAGCCGCACCCACAGGGGGTCCATGGACTCGGGGGTCCACGCCTCCACGCATTGAGAGGATGCTGAAGCAGTTGAATCTGTGCTAAAATGGCAAGGATCTGACACTCTGAAAGTGGGACAAGGAAGAGAAAGAAGCTTGTTCCTCAACTTTCTGACAAGAATCACTATAAATGAAGCCAACCCAGAAGGATTCCAGAGCTGATCATCTAATCTGCGAGTCAGGCGCGCCTGGAGCTGTTTATTGTCTCCCCCTCCCCCCTTAATCCTCTGCAGCTGACAGAGATGAGAAAAAGAGCTGCTGATACTAAAACAAGATCCTTTTGCTCTTAATAGCCAAAGAAACTTCAGTTAAAGGTTTCAGGAACAGCTCTGGAAAGATGGACTTAATTAACTGATAGCAAGAAGGGGCTGCAGAAGAGAAAAGGAGAGGAGGAGTGACTGCCAGGTGGAGCCTGAGACAAAGCTGTGGTTTCCCTCCCTATTTGTGTCTTCAGTGACCTATAGGGAGCTACTCTTACTAGTACAGCATGCTGTCTAATGTCTAATAGGGCACTGTGTGAGTTAGTAGCATTGGTTAAGATTTGGAGGTGGAGGTGTAGCCAGAGAAATAAAAACAATCAACAAAGACCATAAAAATTTTCCCTTGAAAGAAAAATACATGTGAAAAAATAGCAACTATGGTTTTTGGAAAAGTTAACTTTAGTCTCACTCATAAGGAGTGAGAACAGGAGAAACAGGAGAAAGAGAAAACATAAAGATGATGGAATTCCTTCAATATATACCAATGGGGAACATTTGGGTTTGGGCTTACTTTGTATTTCATGAATACATATATCCTGATTGTGGATACCACGCATTTCCCCTAAGGAGTTTGAAGGAATGCCATTAAGCTGTCAGCAGAGAATTCCCGATTGTTCCCTGAATATAAAGGGAACTCTTGGCTCTCTGTCCCTCCCAGGATTTACTAAAATATCCACACTCCATTCCGTAGCTAACCTGCACCGGAAGATGACTGTTGAATCTCCACGGAGGGGATATGGGTACAGATTTCTCCATGAAATTTTCAGAAGATGATCACTGCCCTTCTGCAGCCCTGTACCAGTTGTCACTAGAACACTGCATGTGATACTCATTTCAAACCACCCTGTGCTCTGGTTATTCATCCATGTTTCATTTCCCTCGCTGGGTTTTAGGAATATGGAAGGCAGAAGCCAATCTCATATTATGGATGAATTTTGGCAAGTCACCTAACTTTACTACCCTTCAGTTTTTACCACCTGTCAAATAGAGATAAGAGAACTTACCTTGTAGGACTGTTGTAAGAATTAAAGGTATGAATACATGTAAAGCATTCAGAACAGTAAAGATGAGCAGTGATTATTACTATAACATTTTTCTTCAAAAGTGCATGGGACTGGGCTTCCCTGGTGGCGCAATGGATAAGAATCCGCCTGCCAATGCAGGGGACACAGGTTCGATCCCTGGTCTGGGAAGATCCCACATGCTGCGGAGCAGCTAAGCCCGTGCGCCACAACTACTGAGCCTGTGCTCTAGAGCCCGTGAGCCACAACTACTGAAGCCCGCGTGCCTAGAACCCGTGCTCCGCAACAAGAGAAGCCACCGCAACGAGAAGCCCACGCACTGCAACAAAGAGTAGCCACCATTCTCCACGACTAGAGAAAGCCCGCGCGCAGCAACGAAGACCCAATGCAGCCAAAAATAAATAAATAAAAATTTAAAAAAAAAAGGGCATGGGACAGAATTTTTGAATGAATGAAACATTTAAAACTCCACTTGGACCCTGGCCAATATATTTTTTTTCTCAGAAAGAGATCCATAAGTGGAACATGGATTCAAAAAAAAAAGCTACGCTATATGAGAAATGGTCTGAAAAATAAGGGAAAGAAAAATACATTGTGGGGAATACACATCAGTATTCCCTGCTGAAGGCCAGGGAAGCTTTTCTTGCTTCGAAGAGAAGCAAAACTTCACAAACCTCCCAACATGAAAAAGTGAGCAGCATGGTAAGTAGTCAGACCTTCCAGATTTCAAGTTTGCTGCCCAGTCAGTGCTCATCCCATAGGTTCTTCCACTGAACTGATGCAATTTTATCATCGATCCTGCACTTGTATATACGATGTGTCTTTTGTCACATGCATCCTTTAATTTGCTTCCCACACCGAGGCATCCAAATCCCCTTTGCTATTCCTACCAACTCCCCGTGGCCTCTCTCTCTCTCTCTCTCTCCGGACCTCATTTCCCATTAGTCTCCCTGACGCTGCCAGCAGACCATTCCAAATCCTCCTCTGCTCCAGGACAAAAGCTGCACAGATGTGGGGAGAGCTGGCACTGGGAGCTCTTAACAGCACCATCATCCTGTCCCAGCAGGATGGTGGTCGTTTCTCTCGGGGACCAGAGGCAGAAAAAGGGC